>NW_024070203.1:54683492-54903227 GCF_014754425.2 Oryx dammah
GCTGTTTCTTCTTTGATCTATAGTTTATTTAGTTCATAATATTTTATAAAATACACTGCTGTTTCTTCTTTGATCTATAGTTTATTTAGAAGTGTGTTGATTAAGTTCCAAACACAAGGAGACTTTCCAAATTATCTTTTGTTATTTATTTCTAGTTAACTCCATTGAAGTCCAAGAACATGTTCTATAGAAGTAAAAATTTATGAGGTGTGTTAAAACTAGCTTTATGGACAGAATATAAAAGTTTAGTTAATTGTTCCATGTGTGCTTGAAGAGAATATGTATATATCAGTTGATGAATGCAATGTTTGATAAATGTGATTAAATCAAGTGTGTAACTCATGTTGTAAACTCTTTTGTACCCCTACAGATATTTATCTGCCTATCAGTTATCAAGACAATTATCTGAAGTCTCCTACTATGATTGTGAATCAATCTATTTTCCTTTTAAATTTGGTCAATTTTTGCCTTCTATATTTTGAAATTATTGTTAGACGCAAATAAATTTAGAATACCTATACTCTTCTGGCAAACGGAAACATTATGAACCATCTTTTCAAATTCTTAGTGACCTTCTGTGCATTACTTTCTGCGTTGTTTGACAATAACATTGGCACAGCATCTTTCTTGTAGTGTTTGCGTTGTATATATTAGTGTTTGCATAGTATGCATTTTTTCATTCTTTCATTTTTACTATTTTCTGAATCCTTATATTTTAAAAGTGTCTCTTTGAAGAAGCACACAATTGGGCTTAAGTTTTTAGTTAATTTGTTAACCTTTGTTTTTATTTTTCTGTATTTTCCCACTTTATGTCTTTCTGTACTTCATTTTAGATATTTTTCCAAACTATAACTGATTATCTCTTCAGTTGTGACTAATCTGTTGTTCAACACATTCCCTGAGCTCTAAATAAATTTTTCATATTTTTCAAGTGTAGAATCTTGATTTGGTTGCACTCGCAGTTTTTTGCCATTCCCTGACAAAATCCCCATTTATTTTTTGACTGTTTTGAAGAGAGCTGTTTTAAGTCCATGTCCAATAAATTGATTATCTAGATTTTTTCTATTTCTATTATCTGTTGTTTCTTTTGGCCTTTGTTCATATTGCTTTTTCACCTAGTATGCCTGGGTCTGAGCTTCCCTGGAGGCTCAGATGGTAGAGTCCACCTGCAGTGCAGGAGACTCGGCTTCGATCTCTTGGTTGGGAAGATTCCCTGGGGGAGGGAATGGCAATGCACTCCAGTAGTCTTGCCTGGAGAATTCCATGGACAGAGGAGCCTGGTGAGCTAAAGTCCACGCGGTTGCGTACATTCAGACACGACTGAGCGACTAACACTTTCACTTTCCATATTTGGCCTTGTTTTTATTTTTATGTTAGGCACTAAATTCCAATGATTTTGAGAGACCATTTAAGGCTAAAATATTGTTTTCACTGAACAAGGATTTAACTTATCTTACTGTTATGGAGAAACAATAGGGATAGGAGAAATCCAAGAGTATTTCAATCCAATTAGCATTTCAGTTATTAAACCTGAGCTTTAGTCATCCTGGGTGTTCTTCATTAGAGGTTTTCACTTCCATGAAGAACTTCTTCTACATCACCCAAAAAACTAGTGCCTCCACCAAATTTCCACTTTCCTCGACAAGCTCTGAGCTCTAATTTTTGCCCCACACTCAAGGGGAAAGTCAGAGAAGGCAATGGCATCCCACTCCAGGACTCTTGCCTGGAAAATCCTATGGATGGAGGAGCCTGGTAGGCTGCAGTCCAGGGTCACTAGGAGTTGGACACACTGAACAACTTCACTTTCACTTTTCACTTTCATGCATTGGAAAAGGAAATGGCAACTCACTCCAGTGTTCTTGCCCCCCAGGGATGGGGGAGCCTGGCAGGCTGCCATCTATGGAGTCACACAGAGTTGGACACGACTGAAGCAACTTAGCAGTAGCAGCAGCAATAGCAAGGGGAAAGTGACCCAAATATATACCCACTAACTTCTTTCTTCTCCTACTTTTTGGCTCTGTAATTTTTCATTGTCTGGTTAGGTCTTCCATGACTTCAAATATATGGGACTTACATGTTTTGTCCAACTTTTCTAGTTATTCTCAGACGAAATAGAAGCTCAATCATTTTCAGCCAATCTCTTAATAATAATAGCTTATATTTTTGAGTGCTTAGAAAGTCCTAGACTCTGTTTTAAGAGCTTTATTTCTATTGTTTTTTTTTTAATTTTTGAAGTATAGTTGACTTACAAAGTTGTGTTGATTTCTGTTGTATAGGAGTGATTCAGTTATACTTATACAATCCTTTTCATATTCTTTTCATCATTTATCACAGGGTATTGACTATAGTTCCTTGTGCTATATAGTAAGCCCTTGTCATTTTTCCATTCTATAGATAATAGTTTGCCTCTGGTAATTCCAAACTCCCAACCCATCTGTCCTTTGCCTCCCCTCCCTCTTGGTAACCACAAGTCTGTTCCCTATGTCTGAGACTCTGCTTCTGTTACATAGATAATAAGTTCATTTATGTCATATTTTAGATTCCACACACATAAGTGATATCACGTGCTATTTGTCTTTCTCTTTTTGACTTACTTCACTTACTATGATCACTTCTACATCCATGTAAGTGCAAAAGACATTCTTTCTTTTTTATGGCTGAATAGTATTCTGTTTTTTATATGTGCCACATTTTCTTTATCCATTCATCTGTCAATGAACAGTTAGACTGTTTCCATGTCTTGGTTATTGTGAATAGTGCTGCTATGATTATAGGGTTACATGTATTTTTTTTAATTTTAGATTTTTTTCTGGATATACACCCTGAAGTGTTATTGCTGGCTCATATGATAACTCTATTTTTAGCTTTGTAAGGAACCTCCACACTTCTTTCCATAATGGTTTCACCAATTTACATGGCCACCAATAATGTAGTAGGATTCTCATTTCTCCACATTCTCTCCAGCATTTGTTACTTGAAGTAACTTTTAAAATGGCCATTCTGACCAGGACCTGTGTGAGGTGGTACCTCACTGTACTTTTGATTTGCATTTCTTTTCATAATTAGCGATATGGAGGACTTTTTGTGCTTGTTGGTTATTTGTATGTCTTCTTAGATAAATTTCTATTTAGATCTTCAAGGTAGGTACTTTGATCTTCAAGGCAGGTCCATTTTGTAAATGGTAAAACTGACACCAACAGAGGTTAAATAACTTGTCTAATGTTACAAAAAAGTCGTGGAGCTAGAATTCAAATTCATGCAATTTGACTAAAATGTTGATAGTTTTAACAACACCTCACTACCTCCTGTTTTCAAGTTTTTTCAAATTATAAATCTTTTTGCATATATATTTGGTTTTCCCTGGTGGCTCAGACAGTAAAGAATCCACCTGCAATGCAAGAGACCCGGCTTCAAACCCTGGGTTGTGAAGATCCTCTGGAGAAGGGAACGGCTGCCCACTCCAGTATTCTTGCCTGGAGAATTCCATGGACAGGGGAGCATGGCTGCCTATAGTCCATGGGGTTGCAAAGAGTCAGACACAATTGAGCAACTTTAATAAAGAACATGTCAGTCAGTCAGTTCAGTTGCTCAGTCATGTCCAACTCTTTGCAACCCCATGAAGTGCAGCAGGCCAGGCCACCCTGTCCATCACCAACTCCTGGAGGCTACTCAAACTCATGTCCATTGCCTCGGTGATCCCATCCAACCATCTCATCCTCTGTCATCCCCTTCTCCTCCACATTCAATCTTTCCCAGCATCAGAGAATTTTCGACTGAGTCAGTTTTTCACATCAGGTGGCCAAACTGTTGGAGTTTCAGCTTCAGAATCAGTCCTTCCAATGAATAGTCAGGACCGATCTCCTTTAGGATGGACTTGTTTGATCTCCTTGAAGTCCAAGGGACTCTCAAGAGTCTTCTCCAACACCACAGTTCAAAAGCATCAATTCTTCAGCGCTCAGCTGTTGTTATAGTCCAACTCTCACATCCATACATGACTACTGGAAAAACCATAGCTTTGACTAGATGAACCTTTGTTGGTAAAGTAATGTCTCTGCTTTTTAATATGTTGTCTAGGTTGGTCACAATTTTTCTTCCAAGGAGCAAGCGTCTTTTACTTTCATGGCTGCAATCACCATCTGCAGTGATTTTGGAGCCCAAAATAAAGTCTGTCACTGTTTCCATTGTTTCCCTATCTATTTGCCATGAAGTGATGGGACCAGATCCCATGATCTTAGTTCTCTGAATGTTGAGTTTTAAGCCAACTTTTTCACTCTTTTCTTCCACTTTCATCAAGAGGCTCTTTAGTTCTTCACTTTCTGCCATAAGGGTGGTGTCATCTGCATATCTGAGGTTATTGATATTTCTCCCAGCAATCTTGATTCCATCTTGTGCTTCATCCAGCCCGGCATTTTTCATGATGTACTCTGCATAGAAGTTAAATAAGCAGGGTGACAATATACAGACTTAATGTACTCCTTTCTCAATTTGGAACCAGTCTGTTGTTCCATGTCCAGTTCTAGCTCCTGCTTCTTGACCTGCATACACATAAAGAATATGTACATATATATATACACATATACATTATACATACGTGTGTGCATACTAAGTCGCTTCAGTCGTGTCTGACCCTTTGCAACCCTATGGACTATAGCCTGCCAGTCTCCTCTGTCTATGGAATTATCCAGGCCAGAATACTGGAGTGAGTTGCCATGCCCTGCTCCATGGGATCTTCCAGACCCAAGGATTGAACCCATGTCTCTTAGTTCTCCTGCAATAGCAGGCAGGTTCTTTACCACTAGAGCCACCTGGGATGCACCATATTATACATATATATGATTGCTAATTTTCAAGAATTTATTAAGAATATATTTCCATAAGTGAACACACTGGGTCAGAGGCATACTTATATGAAATATTCATTTAGAATATGAAAATTTTATTTAAACTAGTGAAAGATAGTATGTTAATATGTATAAGAGGAGAGTAAAAAAGTTGGCTTACAGCTCAACATTCAGAAAACGAAGATCATGGGATCTGGTCCCATCACTTCACGGGAAATAGATGGGGAAACAGTGGAAACAGTGTCAGACTTTATTTTGGGGGGCTCCAAAATCACTGCAGATGGTGATTGCAGCCATGAAATTGAAAGACGCTGACTCCTTGGAAGGGAAGTTATGACCAACCTAGATAGCATTTTGAAAAGCAGAGACATTACTTTGCCAACAAAGATCTGTCTAGTCAAGGCTATGGTTTTTCCAGTGGTCATGTATGGATGCAAGAGTTGGACTGTGAGTGCCAACTGAGCACTGAAGAATTGATGCTTTTGAACTGTGGTGTTGGAGAAGACTCCTGAGAGTCCCTTGGACTGCAAGGAGATCCAACCAGTCCATTCTAAGGGAGATCAGTCCTGAGTGTTCTTTGGAAGCAATGATGCTAAAGCTGAAACTCCAATACTTTGGCCACCTCATGTGAAGAGTTGACTCATTGGAAAAGACTCTGATGCTGGGAGGGATTGAGGGCAGGAGGAGAAGGAGACAACAGAGGATGAGATGGCTGGATGGCATCATCGACTCGATGGACATGAGTTTGAGTGAACTCCAGGAGTTGATGATGGATAGGGAGGCCTGGTGTACTGCAGTTCATGAGGTCGCAAAGAGTCGGACACGACTGAGTGACTGAACTGAATTGAAATATTCATTAATACCTTAAATATTTGTTCAGAGTTTCCAATATAAGACGTTAAAAAGAGCATTCTACTGTTTTTATTTGCTTCTCTGCTTACTTGTTAGATTGAACATCTTTATATATACTTATATGCCATTTATATATTTGTCTTTTCTACATTACAAAATCATGTGATTTTATTCTTAATGGTATACTCATCTTTTTCTTTTATTTATGAACTTTCTATTTGCTGTTTGTTAAAAATATTAAATTTTGTCACACCTGATACAAAAATTTTCTCATCTTCCATTTTACTGGTTTTTTGCTGTGTGTGTGTGTGTGTGTGTGTGTGTGTGTGTGTGTTAGCACATGGACACACACATGCAGAGCTTTATTCAGGCTTTCCTCACATACTCTATAGTTACTTTTTAAATCCTTGCATATTGAATTTTCTTTCAATATTTTTTAAATTTTTTATCTTAGTTCAACTGTACTTTTTTTTTTGCCTAGTTAATAGGACAATCATTTTGTCTTTCCTTTTCCAAATAGCTAATTAGTACCCCAGTGTAAGTTAATATTAGAGTAAACCCATTTTTTTCTTAGGGATAGAAACAATTTATTCTACCCTAAATTTTCTGACATACTTTGTTCTACTTCTGTTGCCTGTTCAGCTCTGTTTATCTCTCTTCTCCTGTGTCATTACCACATTATTTTATTACAAATAACAGAATCTGGCACTATTGCTTACTAATTGTTTCAATCATATACACCCTTTATGCCCAACTAGACTCTCATCTCTTTGAAGTCAGAGATTAGATCTTATATTTGTGCTTGTTTATATGTGTATCCCCTAAAGCACTCAAAAGAATATTGCACATTCGGGTATGTGTGTGCTCAGTCACTAAGTCATGTCTGACTCTTTGTGGCCCCAAGGACTGTAGCCCATCAGGCAACTCTGTCCGTGGGTTTCTCTAAGCAAGAATACTAAAGTAGGTTGCCAATTCCTCCTCCAGGGTATTTTCCCCACCCAGTGATCAAACCTGTGTCTCCCGCAGAGGCAGGCAGATTCTTCACCACTGCATCAGCTGGGAATGATAATTCAGTTGGCGAAGAATCCTCCTCAATTCAGGAGACCCCAGTTCGATTCCTGGGTCTGGAAGACCCCCTGGAGAAGAGATAGGCTACCCACTCCAGTGTTCTTTGGCTTCTTTTGTGGCTCAGCTGGTGAAGAATCCACCTGCAATGCGGGAGATCTGGATTTGATCTCTGGGTTGGAAAGATCCTCTGGAGAAGGGAAAGGCTTACCCACTCCAGTATTCTGGCCTAGAGACTTCCATGGACTGTATAGTCCATGGGTCACAAAGAGTCAGACACAACGGAGCAACTTTCACTTTCACCTGGGAAGCTCCATTACACATTCATTGAACAAAACTGCATTGTTCTGAACTTTCTCAGAATTTCTGAGACCAAGAAATTATTCTTTCTGAAGAAGCTTTAGATTTTTGCTATGTAAGGCAAGAAAAATATTTTGGAACAATCTTAGTTAATCATAGAATTGGCTAATCTATTGCCCTTTGTTGTATCTCCATAACTACCCAAGAATCAGAAGTATTAGTTGCTCTATTCAAGTATGTGGGCTTTAAGAATCTGACTACTTTCATTTAAAGTTATGATTACTAGGAATTAAGAATACTTCTTTTACTCTACAATGGAATTGAGCAAAAGATTTTTACTTTGAGCACAAGCTTAGGGTTTTGAGAAACCCTTCATTATGTGGTGTAGCAAACATGGGTTTTGGTGGATGACATCGGCTACAAATTTTGATTTTTGTCACCTATCGGCTCTTCACTTGATAGGTAATAGACATGCATTGAGTATTTTGAATAATAAAGAACTAATGAATAAATAAATATTTAACTTTTTCTAATCACAATATGTATTACAGGAGTGGCAGCCGAGAGGAGATACCCCACGTCCAAGATAAGAGAAACCCCACTAAGACAGTAGGCGCTGAGGGAGGGCATCAGAGGGCAGACAGACTGAAACCACAATCACAGAAAACTAACTAATCTAATCACATGGACCACAGCCTTGTCTAACTATATGAAACCAAGCTATGCTGTATAGAGCCACCCAAGATGGTTATGGCATGGTGGAGAGTTCTGACAAAATGTGGTCCACTAGAGAAGGGAATGGCAAACCACTTCAATATTCTTGCCTTGAGAACCCCACGAACAGTATGAAAAGGCAAAAAGATAGGGCATTGAAAGATGAACTTCCCAGGTGGGTAGGTGCCCAATATGATACTGGAGATCAGTGGAGATATAACTCCAGAAAGAATGAAGGGACAGAGTCAAAGCCAAAAAAAAAGAAAGAAAAACCCAGTTGTGCTTATGACTGGTGATAGAAGCAAGGTCCAATGCTGTAAAGAGCAATGTTGCATAGGAACCTGGAATGTTAGGTCCATGAATCAAGGCAAATTGCAAGCAGTCAAACAGGAGATGGCAAGAGTAAACATCAACATTCTAGGAATCAGCAATCTAAAATGAACTGGAATGGGTGAACTTAACTCAGATGACCATTGTATCTACTACTGTGGGCAGGAATCCCTCAGAAGAAATGGAGTACCCATCATGATCAACAAGAGTCCAAAATGCAGTACTTGGATGCAATCTCAAAACGGTAGAATGACCACTGGTCGTTTCCTAGGCAAACCATTCAATATCACAGTAATCCAAGTCTATGCCCCAACCAGTAATGCTGAAGAAGCTGAAGTTAAATGGTTCTATGAAGACCTACAAGACCTCTTAGAACTAACACCCAAAAAAGATGTCCTTTTCATTATAGGGGACTGGAATGCAAAAGTAGGAAGTCAAGAAACACCTGGAGTAACAGGCAAATTTGACCTTGGAGTACAGAATGAAGCAGGGCAAAGACTAATAGAGTTTGCCAAGAGAACCCTCTGGTCATAGCAAATACCCTCATGCAACAAAACAAGAGAAGACTCTACACATGGACATCACCAGATGGCCAACACCAAAATCAGATTGATTATATTCTTTGCAGCCAAAGATGGAGAAGCTCTATACAGTCAGCAAAAACAAGACCAGGAGCTGACTGTGGCTCAGATCATGAACTCCTTATTGCCAAATTCAGACTTAAATTGAAGAAAGTGGGGAAAACCACTAGACCATTCAGGAATGACCTAAATCAAATCCCTTATGATTATACAGTGGAAGTGAGAAATAGATTTAAGGGCCTAGATCTGATAGATAGAGTGCCTGATGAACTATGGACTGAGGTTCGTAACAGTGTAGAGGAGACCGGGATCAAGACTATCCTCAAGAAAAGAAATGCAAAAAAGCAAAATGGCTGTCTGGGGAGGCCTTACAAATAGCTATGAAAAGAAGAGAAGCCAAAAGCAAAGGAGAAAAGGAAAGATATACCCTTTTGAATGCAGAGTTCCAAAGAATAGCAAGAAGAGATAAGAAAGCCTTCCTCAGTGATCAGTGCAAAGTAATAGAAGAAAATAATATAATGGGAAAGACCAGATAGCTCTTCAAGAAAATTAGAGATACCAAGGGAACATTTCATGCAAAGATGGGCTCAATAAAGGATGGACATTGTATGGACCTAACAGAACCAGAAGATTTTAAGAAGAGGTGGCAAGAATACACAGAAGAACTGGACAAAAAAGATCTTCATGACCCAGATAAACATGATGGTGTGATCACTCACCTAGAGCCAGACATCCTGGAATGTGAAGTCCAGTGGGCCTTAGGAAACATTACTATGAACAAATCTAGTGGAGGTGATGGAATTCCAGTGGAGCTATTTCAAATCCTAAAAACTGATGCTGTGAAAGTGCTGCACTCAATATGCCAGCAAATTTAGAAAACACAGGAGTGGTCACAGGACTGGAAAAGGTCAGTTTTCATTCCAATCCCAAAGAAAGGCAATGCCAAAGAATGCTCAAACTACCACACAGTTGCACTCATCTCACATATTAGTAAAGTAATGCTCAAAATTCTCCAAGCCAGGCTTCAATAGTACATGAACCAAGAACTTCTAGATGTTCAAGCTGGATTTAGAAAAGGCAGAGGAACCAGAGATCAAATTGCCAACATCCACTGAATCATCGAAAAAGAATTCCAGAAAAAACATCTATTTCTGTTTTATTGACTATGTCAAAGCCTTTGTGTGGATCAAAATAAACTGTGGAAAATGCTGCAAGAGATGGAAATACCAGACCACCTGACCTGCCTCTTGAGAAATCTGTATGAAGGTCAGGAAACAACAGTTAGAACTGGACATGGAACAACAGACTGGTTCTAAATCGGGAAAGGAGTACATCAAGGCTGTATATTGTCACCCTGCTTATTTAACTTCTATGCAGAGTACATCATGAGAAACGCTGGACTGGAAGAAACACAAGCTGGAATCAAGATTGCCAGGAGAAATATCAATAACCTCAGATATGCAGATGACACCACCCTTATGGCAGAAAGTGAAGAGGAACTAAAGATCCTCTTGATGAAAGTGAAAGAGGAAAGTGAAAAAGTTGGCTTAAAGCCCAACATTCAGAAAATGAAGATCATGGCATCTGGTTGCATCACTTCATGGCAAATAGATGGGGAAACGGTGGAAACAGTGTCAGACTTTATTTTTGGGGCTCCAATATCACTGCAGATGGTGACTGCAGCCATGAAATTAAAAGACATTTACTCCTTGGAAGAAAAGTTATGACCAACCTAGATAGCATATTCAAAAGCAGAGACATTTTTTGCCAGCAAAGGTCCGTCTAGTAAAGGCTATGGTTTTTCCAGTGGTCATGTGTGGATGTGAGAGTTGGACTGTGAAGAAAGCTGAGCACTGAAGAATTGATGCTTTTGAACTGTGGTGTTGGAGAAGACTCTTGAGAGTCCCTTGGACTGCAAGGAGATCCAACTAATTTATTCTAAAGGAGATCAGTCCTGGGTGTTCATTGGAAGGAATGATGCTGAAGCTGAAACTCCAGCACTTTGGCCACCTCATGCGAAGAGCTAACTCATCGGAAAAGACTCTGATTCTGGAAGGGATTGGGGGCAGGAGAAGGGGATGACAGAGGATGAGATGGCTGGACAGCATCACCAACTTGATGGACATGAATTTGAGTGAACTTCAGGAGTTGGTGATGGACAGGGAGGCCTGGTGTGCTGTGGTCCATGAAGTTGCAAAGAGTTGGACCCAACTGAGCGACTGAACGGAACTGACTATGTATCACTAATTGAAACACCCTCTCAGGATGTAGACCATTTTCAGTTCCAATATAATATATTCAATATTTCTTGGTACAGACTCATGAAAGTCAACTACTTCATGTAGAATTGTCAGATAATGAAAACATCATAAATTAAATTATGCTTTAATTTAAGCATCAAATCAAACCATCTTATATCAAGTATTCAGAATCCGAAAATTAGATTTTGTATCCAAATTCCTTCTTCCTTTACTCATCACATAATTTCCACATTCAATATATAAATTTGAATTAATTAACCCAGGCGTCTCATTCCTTGGGAATATGCCTTCTCTCCTCTAATCAAGGCAAGCTGTTTTCTCAGGAAGATTTACACAATGGATCTAATGTTTTGCGAAAACTTTGGCGATTTTTCCGTAGTTTCATGCAATAATGGAGGCTCAGTAGTGTATTTATTAATAATTTTTGGACCCAGGGTAGCATGTGTTGCCAAGTGGCCTGGCTCTGGTGGAAAGCCCAGATTGAGAAAAATGTGCAGGACAAACTGAATAAGAAACAGCTAGAACTCTCTGAGGATGCTCAGATTGAGGTTATGAGAACCTGACCCAGGGCAACAGTACACCAGAAATTTTAATGAGGAAGAAAATATGAGATAAAATGGGATTTGGTAAGTAATTGGATGTACAAATAATTAAAGGGCAAAGGATTCAAATTTGCCTGTATGATTCACCTTGGAAGCAATAGAAATAACACTCTATTAACTAAAAATAAAGGCCTCAGGGACTTCCCTGGGGGTCTAGTGGTTAAGAATCCCCTACCCTGGTCAGGGAGCTAAGATCCCACATGGGCAGCTAGGTCCTATGTCGCACAACTAGAGAAGCACGTGCACAACAAAGACCCAGCACAGCCAAAATAAATAATAGTAATAAATAAAGGCCTCAAAGCTACTAAGTCCAATTAAAAGGCATAAATCCACTTCATGAGATGAGTTGGCCTGAATCAAGAGGGAGGGTATGGGAGCCTGGGGAGAGAAGGGTGACAGCTCAAGAAGTGATCTATGAAACAAGCAAGAGAAAAAAACGTAGTGATGAAAGCCCAGTTGAAATACCATGAATCTTCAATGTAATAAATCACTTCACCATTAAATGACTTTTTGAGCAACATTGTATTCAGTTCAGTTCAGTTCAGTAGCTAAGTCATGTCCGACTCTTTGCGACCCCATGAATCGCAGCACACCAGGCCTCCCTGTCCATCACCATCTCCCGGAGTTCACTCAAACTCATGTCCATCAAGCCGGTGATGCCATCCAGCCATCTCATCCTCTGTCATATATTACCTAGATACAAAAGAAGATAAAACATAAGTTGCTGAGAAATGGTATCACAGAAAGTCAAAGAGGTATACAAACCCATGTGTTCAAATATATTACAAATAGTAGCTCGATTAATACTAACCAAACACTGTATAGTAGACCCTGGTCAGACCCACATTGGTCAGACTTCCTAAAACTTCCATAAGCTATTGGTTGTAGCCTTCTTAGGTGGGTCCTGGACACCATCTGAAATCTGCCCCCATATATGGGGAGCAGAGAGAGACCAAAGAAAGAGGCAAATCACTCCACATTGGTAGCTGACAAGTTTTACAAGCAAGGGAACTTATTTGTGTAGCTTGTCTTCAGCATCCTCAAGAAAAGTAAATTTCCAGGCCCCCACCAAATCTTACAAATTTATATGGAGGCTTTAAGTGTTCAGTCATATACACGGTTTGAATGGCTGAAACATTACAATGCTGTCTCAAAACTGTATCTTTAGGTAGCTTCTAGGGAGGGGAAGGAAGATGGAGCACACATTCCAAGGGCAGGCTGGGGAGTGAGCAGTCTTCCGATACCAGGTTCAGCTCACAGGTCAAACCAATGGTCACATCTTTTTTTAAATTGGAGTACAATTGCTTTACAATGTTGTGTTAGTTTCTGCTGTACAACAAAGTGAATCAGCTATATGTATATATATATCCTCTCAGTCTTGAACCTCTCTCGCATCTCTCCCATCCCACCCCTCTAGGTCACCACAGTACTGAGCTGAACTCCCTGTGCTATACAAGTTCCCACTAGCTATCTATTTTATGGTCATATCTTCTTGATGACCTTTCCCAACACACACCTACAAAGATGTCGTCATTTTATGGTTACAATACGACTGGGCATGCTAGATGACTACTCATTATGATATTTTGTTATAAATGTTTCTTTTGTTCTTATAACAGCAAACAATAACCTCAAGAAGATTTATATGTTCAATAATCTTCAACTCAGTCCTTTGAGAATTCACTTCATCTTGTGAAATAGGTTTTTATTTTGTTTCCATTGTACAAAAAAAGAAGCTGCAACCCAAAGAACTGGGAAGTCAGCTAAGGTCATGCAGGTACCACGCGGTAGAAGACTGAGAGGCCTTCTGCCTCTTACTGTTTCTACTGCACCAAGTTATGCAAAGTAGGTGAAGATGGAGAGAGAGAATGCTTATTCATGAAAAAGGTAAGGGTAAGATTTGGTGAATGTGAAGAAATGTCAGCTAAGTAGCAGATAAAAACAAGTCAGCAATCTGTAGGATGGAGCTTGGTTGGTAATGGCAAAATCCAAGATATAAGAGTAATAAGAGCAATGTGAGGAAATGGAAGTTAGGGTCACTGGCGTTATATTGAGTAAGGAACTTTGATTCAGCATCTCATAATCATTGTGGATATTAAAGTCACTCTTTAGCAGGAGGTAAGAAATATGAAGAGTTACTATGTATAAAACAGATAACTAGTGAGAATCTACTATAGAGCATAGGGAACTCTACTCAATGCTCTATAGTGAGCTTAATGGGAAAGAAACCCAAAAAATATAGGTATAGCTTATTCACTTTGCTGTACAGTAGAAATTAACACAGCATTGTAAAGCCACTGTACTCCAATAAAAAATTTTTAAAGAAAGAAATATGAAGAGAGTAATATAAAAGTGCATTCTCTTTGCCAAGAGAGTACACTGGTTATAGCAAACACCCTCTTCCAAAAACACAAGAGAAGACTACACATGGACATCACCAGATGGTCAATACTAAAATCAGATTAATTATATTCTTTGTAGCCAAAGATGGAGACTCTATACAGTCAGCAAAAACAAGACTGGGAGCTGACTGTGGCTCAGATCATGGACTCCTTATTGCCAAATTCAGATTTAAATTGAAGAAAGTAGGATAAACCATTAGATCATTCAGGTATGACCTAAATCAACTTGCTTACGATTATGCAGTGGAAGTGACAAATAGATTCAAGGGATTAGAGCTGATAGACAGAGTGCCTGAAGCACTATGGACGGAGGTTCGTGACATTGTACAGGAGGCAGTGATCAAGACCATCTCCAAGAAAAAGAAATGCAAAAAGGCAAAATGGTTGTCTGAGGAGGCCTTACAAATAGCTATGAAGCAAAAAGTAAAGAAAAAAAAAAAGGAAAGATATACCCATTTGAATGCAGAGTGCAAAGAATAGCAAGGAAAGATAAGGAAGACTTCCTCAGCGATCAATGGAAAGAAATGGAGGAAAACAATAGAATGGGAAAGACTAGAGGTCTCTTCGAGAAAATTAGAGATACCAAGGGAACATTTCATGCAAAGATGGGTACAATCAAGGACAGAAATGGTATGGACCTAACAGAAGCAGAAGATTTTAAGAAGAGGTGGCAAGAATACCAGAAGAACTATACAAAAAAGATCTTCACGACCCAGATAAACACGATGGTGTGATCATTCACCTAGAGCCAGACATCCTGGAATGCAAAGTCAAGTAGGGCTTAGGAAGCATCTCGATGAATAAAGTTAGTGGAGGTGATGGAATTCCAGTTGAGCTATTTCAAATCCTGAAAGATGATGCTGTGAAAGTGCTGCACTCAATATGCCAACAAATTTGGAAAACTCAGCAGTGGCCACAGGACTGGAAGAGGTCAGTTTTCATTCCAATCCCAAAGAAAAGCAAAACCAAAGAATGCTCAAACTACCGCACGATTGCACTCATCTCACACACTAGCAAAGTAATGCTCAAAATTCTCCAACCAAGGCTTCAACAGTACATGAAATATGAACTTCCAGATGTTCATGCTGGATTTAGAAAAGGCAGAGGAACCAGAGATCAAATTGCCAACATCTGTTGGATCATCAAAAAAACAAGAGAGTTGCAGAAAAATATCTACTTCTGTGTTATTGACTATGCCAAAGCCTTTGACTGTGGATCACAACAAACTGTGGACAATTCTAAAAGAGATGGGAATACCAGACCACCTGACCTACCTCTTGAGAAATCTGTATGCAGGTCAGGAAACAACAGTCAGAACTGGACATGGAACAACAGACTGGTTCCAAATCGGGGAAGAAGTACATCAAGGCTGTATATTGTCACTCTGCTTATTTATATGCAGAGTACATCATGAGAAACGCTAGGCTGGATGAAGCACAAGCTGGAATCAAGATTTCTGGGAGAAATATCAATAACCTCAGATATGCAGATGACACCACCCTTATGGCAGAAAGTGAAGAAGAACTAAAGAGCCTCTTGATGACAGTGAAAGAGGAGAGTGAAAAATTTGGCTTAAAATTCAACATTCAGAAAACTAAGGTCATGGCAAATTGATGGGGAAACAGTGGAAACAGTGAGAGACTTTATTTTTTTGGGCCCCAAAATCACTGCAGATGGTGACTGCAGCCATGAAATTAAAAGACACTTGCTGCTTGGAAGAAAAGTTATGACCAACCTAGAGAGTGTATTAAAAAGCAGAGACATTACTTTGCCAACAAAGGTCCATCTAGTCAAAGCTATGGTTTTTCCTGTAGTCATGTATGGATGTGAGAGTTGGAATATGAAGAAAGCTGAGTGCCGGAAGAATTGGTGCTCTTGAACTGTTGTGTTGGAGAAGACTCTTGAGAGTCCCTTGGACTGCAAGGAGATCCAACCAGTCCATCCTAAAGGAGATCAGTCCTGAATATTCATTGGGAGGACTGATGTTGAAGCTGAAACTCCAATACTTTGACCACCTGATGTGAAGAACTGACTCATTGGAAAAGACCCTGATGCTGGGAAAGATTGAAGGCAGGAGGAGAAGGGGATGACAGAGGATGAGATGGTTGTAATGGCATCACTGACTCAATGGACATGAGCTTCAGTAGGCTCTGGGATTTGGTGATGGACAGGGAGGCCTGGCATGCTGCAGTCCATGTGGTCACAAAGAGCTGGACACAACTGAGCAACTGAACTGAACTAACTGAACTGAATATGAGAAGTAGCATATAGAAGAAGCAATGGCAAGAAACAGCTGAAATGCAAAAGCACTGAAATGCAGAGAATGTTTCAAGCCTTTCTGAGGTCACAAGAATCACAAAAGAAGGCAAAAAATCTATCATCTCTGCATGTATCTATACATCCATGTTGTTTTCATTGCTGTTCAGTCACTAAGTCATCTCCAACTCTGAGACTCCATGGACCACAACACACCAGGCTCCCCTGTCCTTCACTATCTCCCAGAGTTTGCTCAAATTCATGTCCATTTAGTTGGTGATGCTATCTAATCATTTCATCCTCTGCCCCCCACCCCATTCTCTTGCCTCCAATCTTCCCCAGCATCAGGGTCTTTTCCAATGAGTCAGCTCTTCACATCAGGTGGCCAGAGTATTGGAGCTTCAGCTTCAGCATCAGTCTTTCCAATGACTATTCAGGGTTGGTTTTCTTTAGGATGGACTAGTTTGACCTCTTTGTGTCTATATTTATATCTATGTCTATATCTATAGTGTTATTTGAGAAAGTCACACAAAGAGTCAGACATGACTGAGCAACTGAACAACAGCAACATTTCCACTGGAGATGTAAAGAAAGTCTGAAGATGAAGGAAAGTTTCTAGCAGTGAACTAAAGCTCACGTAAAAAAGCATGGGAGAAGATAGCTAAGGGACAGGCATGGACAGCCCATGAGTGGAATTAATGGGTAAGCTGAACTAAAATGAGTATTGAGGTGTGGAGAAAGCAAGGAAAAGGATAAACCAGGGAGACAGAAATAGGTGATGTCAGAGCTTGGGAACTATAGAGATAAAAAGGAGTAGTTTTGTGATATTTTAATTTCAAAGTAAGTGGATGATCACAAGAGTAGAGTTAGGCAGAGACTCCCATCAAATTTCAAAATAAGGTATTTTTTTACTTTAATGAGCTCTCTTTGTTCATGTACTTTGTACTTTATGGAAAGATCAAGCATTTTCTCCTGCCTGTCTTGTTCTTAAATATACCTCAAATTAGAATCAAGGTGTGTGCGCTTACCAGAAATATGCGACACATCAAACCCAGACCATGAATTTTTTATAGGCACAGAAGAATTAAAAGATCAGATTAAATTCAGAGCAATAACTGAAATCCTGCTCAGAATTAATGTCCCTCATTACTTGAGTGAAGTTTTCAAGAGTAAATACTGCTCATTTCACAGTCAGAGCACTGAACTGGTGACATGTTTCTAGTTCGCTTGAGCAATCCACTCACACTTTAATATGATATTTCTTAATTATGATAAAATATTCTAGGATGGAAATTATGTTTGGCCATTTATGCAAACTTTCATTTTGTGCAAATTAATACAATTCATGACCTGGTATGCCTCAGGGCTTAAATATTTAAATGATGTTTAATATAATCTTTCCCAGTAGACAAAACCATTCTGGGAAAAAAAAAGCAAACTTTGAATGATATTAAGAAAATGTTTACTTAAATCTGTATCTGTTAATGTTGAGAATAAATGCTTCAATTTATTTTATAACTTTCTACTCTGCTTCTCTGTGATATTTTATTTATTCTTAAGCTATTTGGATTTCTCTGGGTTTTAAATAATCATATACAAATTTTTTTCTATCTGTGGTCAGTCATTTGCAAAGATAACCTCTCATATACATGCACTATCAAGAGGTGAAGTTTTTTTTTTTTTTCACCTTTTTAATCTAGGCTTGGCCATTTGACTTGCTTTGGCCAATGAGATATTAGCAAGCATGAGATAAACAAAGACTTCAAAAGTATTTGTGCATTAGAGCTTTCTCTCTTCCATGCCCAGTTGGGAAGACTATAATGTGAAAGATCCTGAACTCACCTACTAAGCAGACCATTCAGAGTAGAGCAGAGTACCCAAGCTGGACAGTCTATTAACCACCTCTAGTGGCCACTAGAAAGTGGCCTAACTATAGATTAGTGAATGGCTCCGGGAAGACAATGAGAACTACCCAGCAGAGCTCAAAACCTGCCCAAATTGATAACCCACTGAACGGAACTCATGGAATCATTAGCAAATAAAACTTTTGCTGTTTTAGGCTAATAAGTTTTATAGAATTTCTTACACAGCAATAGATAAGTGATAACACTAATACCTATTATCCTCTGAAATAACTAGCATTCATTTAACAAGGCTGGTAAAGAAGAGTCATGGTAAACAAAGTAATGCTCTAATTGGAAGAAAATGAGGAAATTAAAATATGAGTATTATGTTCATTCTCAGTCTGATCCAATTGCCATTTATATCACCTCTGACCCTGTTTAGCAAATCCTTAGTCTTCTAAATTGGCTTACAGAGTGCCGAAATGATAGAAATATGTAACTTCCAAATGGTTTCAATTCCTATCCTGCCATCTGAGTAATCCACATAGTAAACCCCATTTCCTAATTTGTTAACAATGGGACCCTGGGAAGCAGTCTCAGGAGTAGATTAGTTTATGACTGCATGACTGGACTGATCACAACACAGCTGCCCCACTACCATTCACCTCATATGAACAGGAAAGGCTGCCAGGGACCATGGTGCTACCATGGATTAAACTGAGTTTGGGCCAAGATTGTCTCTAAGACCAGATCTATAAGACAAGAAAAATTAATTACTTATCAGGATTTGTGCTAATGGTTTTTAACCTGGAACAGGCATAATAATCACCAGTGAACTTTTTTTAAAACTACCATTTATTCCCCATCTATTGGAAATTTTAATTCATTCAATCTGAGATAGGGTGCTAACATAGGCTTTGGGGTTTTTTTATTGAAGTAGTTGCTCTACAGTTAAATGTACAGTTCTGCTGTACAGTGAAATGAACCAGCTCTGTGTGTGTGTGTGTGTGTGTGTGTGTGTGTGTATACATATATATCCCGTCCCTCTTGGACCTCCCTCCCACTTCCCCCTCCCACCTATCCAGATCATTGCAGAGCACCACCGAGATGAGTTTCCTGTGCTTTATAGCAGGTTCCCACTAGCTGTTTTACAGGTAGTAATGCATATACATCAATCCTAACATCACAGGAAATTGCATGCGCACTGCTACATAAGAATAACCAGTAAAAGCAAAGGAGGACATTAACAATGTGATATGATTTGAGGGGTAACAAGGTGATTGCTTTAATAATACAACTCCCACTTGCTTAATATAAAGCTTGAAGTTACACTGTATCTTCTTTGGCTGAAAATATATTATCCAGAGTCAGGGATCTTATAGTCAAAGGGAAAGGCCTGCAATCAAGAGTCTTAGATTTTCTAATTAGTCACCTAATCTTTCCCTCCACCCCCTCACCTTGGGCTTCATTCTTTTTTTTTAATATAAATTTATTTATTTTAATTGGAAGCTAATTATTTTACAACATTGTATTGGTTTGCCATACATTGACATGAATCCACCACGGGTGTACATGTCTTCCCCATCCTGAACCCCACTTGATGAAGTCATTTAACCTCTCAGTTTCTTCCGCAACAAAACAGGGAAAGATTTCTGCTTCCTAGGTTTCTGTGAATGTCAAATGAGATGCATGGGAAAGTATTTGACAAACTCTAAAATTCCATCTAAAATAATTATTGCCCTTCTATAAGAAAAAGCCAGTAATGTCTCTGAACAAACTTACTTACTTGAATTGCCAGCCTATTACCTAATAAACTGATGAATAAAAGAGACTAGGTACAAGCAACTTTGGATTTCCGGGAAGGAAGGAAACCTCTGATGTGAAGGAAGAATCAAGAGTCACCTCCCCAACTTGGGGGACCATCCCCGAGTGCCTGAGGACAACAGATGAATGGAACAGAATCAGGAGGCTCAAAAAGAATGCTAAAGGCAAGCACTTCCTACTTCCCAATTTAGTCCACAATCAGTTTGACAAATGGCCCTAAATCAAAATGGTTCAATGGGTTCAAATTATTCTTCAATAATAGAACAGGTTAGATAGAGGAAGAATAAAATAAGATATACCTTGGAATAAAGTGCTTGGTTGGATGTTTGATTTTCATAGGTTTCTCTTTATCATTTTCCATTTGAAAATCAAATTATTGCCATTTTTCATATTTGAAAGCATAGACCTATAAAAACAGAGTCAGAGGAGGAATTCTGCAGATACAGTAAAAATAAAAGTGAACTGCTCTTGTAATTGCCTGGCAGACTTAGCTTATATGAATAATTATTCATAATCTTTTTTGATTCTGCAGTGTAATAAGAGGTTTTCTTTTGATGGCAATAAAGTAGGTTCCTTTATTAAGGCTATAATGATCAAAATGAAAATTTGAAAAATTATGGGCTTATGCACCAGGAAAAAGAAAGAGTTTGAATATGTAAAATACTGAACCACAGAAGCAAAGTTTTTCTTACTATAAGCTTTTGAAAATGTTATATAAAGGTGAATCCCGTGCACTTGTTTTGTTTTTGTTTTTTTTAATTTTAATAATATATTTTATTTTACCCAATATATTCAAACATTATAATTTCAATATGCAGTCAATAGCAAAATTGAAATATTTTACAGTCATTTTTCACACTTAGTCTTTGAAATTCAGTATGTATATACTCACCTCATATCTCAAATTGGCTTAGCCACATTTCAAGTGCTCAGAGCTACCCTGGTACTAGAAAATTGGAA
This sequence comes from Oryx dammah, assembly GCF_014754425.2. NCBI lineage: Eukaryota > Metazoa > Chordata > Mammalia > Artiodactyla > Bovidae > Oryx > Oryx dammah. The sequence goes on from NW_024070203.1 coordinate 54,704,325, forward strand.
GAACAGGTTCAGAATGTAAGTATATTCCTAGAAGAAGGCAACAATTTAGCAAAGAAGCTAAGTCAACTTACATAATAAGGAGCTCAGAGGTGTAGGGAACCTGGAATAGAAAGAAATGCCTCTGGACTTGAGAGGGAAAGTGTGGTGGGGTAGGGAAGTGAGAGTAGGCTCTAAGGAGATGAGGCACTTGGTTGTCCAGTTGAACTGAACAGTCAATGGGAGGAGAAATTTTAATCTCAAAAATATACAAGCAACGCCTGCAGCTCAATTCCAGAAAAATAAACGACCCAATCAAAAAATGGGCCAAAGAACTAAATAGACATTTCTCCAAAGAAGACATACGGATGGCTAACAAACACATGAAAAGATGTTCAACATCACTCATTATTAGAGAAATGCAAATCAAAACCACAATGAGGTACCACTTCACACCAGTCAGAATGTCTGCGATCCAAAAATCTGCAAGCAATAAATGCTGGAGAGGGTGTGGAGAGAAGGGAACCCTCCTACACTGTTGGTGGGAATGCAAACTAGTACAGCCACTATGGAGAACAGTGTGGAGATTCCTTAAAAAATTGCAAATAGAACTGCTTTATGACCCAGCAATCCCACTGCTGGGCATACACACGGAGGAAACCAGAATTGAAAGAAACACATGTACCCCAAAGTTCATTGCAGCACTGTTTATAATAGCCAGGACATGGAAACAACCTAGATGTCCATCAGCGGATGAATGGATAAGAAAGCAGTGGTACATATACACAATGGAGTATTACTCAGCTGTTAAAAAGAATACATTTGAATCAGTTCTGATGAGATGGATGAAACTGGAGCCGATTATACAGAGTGAAGTAAGCCAGAAAGAAAAACACCAATACAGTATACTAACACATATATATGGAATTTAGAAAGATGGCAATGATGACCCTGTATTCAGGACAGCAAAAAAAGACACAGATGTGTATAGCGGACTTTTGGACTCAGTGGGAGAGGGAGAGGGTGAGATGATTTGGGAGAATGGCATTGAAACATGTATAATATCATGTAAGAATCGAATTGCCAGTCTATTTCCGATGCAGGATATGGCACGCTTGGGGCTGGTACTCGGGGATGACCCAGAGAGATGTGGTGGGGAGGGGGGTGGGAGGGGGGTTCATGTTTGGGAACACATGTACACCCGTGGTGGATTCATGTCAATGTATGGCAAAACCAATACAGAATTGTAAAGTAAAATAAAAAATAAATTAAAAAAATAAAAATAAATAAATAAAAAATAAAGAAGTATGGAGGGTTTATGGGTCCTTTTCATAGGGTTAAAGAAAAACAATGATCTTGTTATTTTATTTATTTTTTAAACAATTTCTAAAGGTTACACTCCATTTATAATTACTACAAAATACTGGTTATACTCCCTGTGTTGTAGAATACATCCTTGTGGCCTATCTTATATCCAGTAGTTCATACCTCCCACTTCCCCACCTTAAACTGCCACTTCCCCCTCCTTGACTGATAACCACTAGCTTGTTCTCCATATCTGTGAGTATGCTTCTTTTCTGTTATATTCACTAATTTATGTTATTTTTTAGATTCTACACATAACTGACATGTGTGTGTGCATGCTATGTCACTTCAGTAACATCTGACGCTTTGCAACCCTTTGGACCATAGCCTGCCAGGCTACTCTGGCCATGAGATTCTCTAGGCAAGAATACTGAGGTAGGTAGGTTACAATGCCCTTCTCCAGGGGATTTTCCCAACCCGGGGATAGAACCCATATCTCACATTTCCTGCACTGGCAGGAGGGTTCTTCACCACTAGCACCACCTGGGAAGTCCAACATTTAAGTCATATAATACACTATTTGTCTTTCTCTGTATGGTTTACTGCGCTTAGCATAATGCTCTCCAAGTCCATCTACGGCACTGCAAATAGCAAAATTTCCTTCTTGTCTATGGCTGAGTACTATTCCATTGTATATGCATTCCACATCTCTATCCATCTATTGATGGACACTTAGGCTGCTTCTACATTCTGGCATATTTACAACTATTATAAATATGTTTAAATACTTAAATTTGTATGAAATTTATTCTTCGTCAGGTGCACTGCTCTGGAACTGAGTCACAAGGGTAAAAGCTTCAAAATATTAACAAATATTATAAAGGAGGGCTTTAAGTCAAAGGGCTGTGGGTGGGGAGATAAAGTCCCTAATCCATCCATCTTTTCATTTTCATAGAACATGGCAGTGAATGCTCCCTGCCGCCTTCTCCATTGTCACCCACTGCCCTCCATCCAGTGGGTGGGGGTCTGACACTCACTGGGTCTCTCATTTCTGGTGGAAGGGTCAGATGTTAATCACTGGCCCAATATTCTTCCATCCAAGCTGACAGCCACAACACAGGCTCTTCCTTTGTGTTCACCAAATCCTTCCACACCCTCACCCATGTGATAATGGACATGTAATTCCAATACAATATAGTAACTGCTTTAATGAAACTTTGGTCAAAGTAGCATTAGAGCAAAAAGAAAGGAAGGCCCAGGGTTTGGAGGACATGCTTTGCAATCAATGGGACTCTCACTATTCACATCACTTTATATAATGTCATTTTGTCATTCAACATTACTATGGAAATGCTATTTTCTTCCAGCTTTACTGAGATAAAATGGACATTGCAACATCATAGTAAAGCATTGTACATAAATTTAAGATTTATAACAGAATGGTTTGATATATATATATACTTCAGAAAAATTAAAGATTCAACTCACATAGTTATAAAGCTACAAAATTGTCTGTATGGTAAAACCTTTAAATCTCACAGTTTGTGCTCAGTTGTGTCCCACTCTTTGCAATCCCATGGATTGTAGCCCGCCAGGCTCCTCTGTCCATGGGGATTCTCCAGGCAAGAATACTGGAGTGGGTTGCCATTTCCTCCTCCAAGGGATCTTCTCGACCCAGGGATCGAACCCAAGTCTTCTGCAACTCCCTCATTGCCAGGTGGATTCTTTACCACTGTACCACCTAGGAAGCTATATACACCTCCCAGTATATACAGCATCACAAATAAGCACAGCCCTGTTGGTCATGAGCAGGCTGGATTTCATGTCTCACTCTTTCAGCCACTGCCCTTATCTATTGAACAGGCTACACAGTAATTGTATTCAGTGGCCTTGAGGGAAGGACTGTAGAGAAATTTGGGTAGGGGGCAGCACAGTGTTAGGTCTCTGCCCCAAACGCCTGACCATAGATCCCTCTGGAACTTTAATGCAGCTTTTTCTAAGGCTTTCTGCAGTAACCCAGGTGATCGTACATGGGTTGGTCTGCCCTGAACCTGAGCACATGCTAGGGCAAATTTCAAATCTGGCAGGTCTGAGCGGGAAGAAAGATGGCAAAAGAGATGCAAAAAGTGAATACAAACAGGAGGAAAGTGAACTGAAATTATAGAAGATGGTAATAACGCTGTCAAGAAGAAATACAGATGTAAGGGGAAAAAAAAAATCCAAGTTCAAGAATATTGGGATTTTATCAAAGAGAGGAGTTTTGCATTGGAGAGATTCAAAATAGAATAAATCTAACTTATACAACAGAGTAAGAGACTCACATGAAGAAGACTTCAGACTTCCAAAGATTTAGAGAAGAAAAGAACTGGGAAAAATGTCCTTTTCCTGAAGATTATTTTGCTTTTTTTATAAAGTGGAAATTTTCCTCAGGCTTTCATAGTTCTAAAATTACAGTTTTACTTCAAAACCAAGTTAAGTACAATGTATTTCAATATTCATGAACTAAAATGACTTTAAAGCTAACTCTATACATGGTATTAATTACTAAATATATTTTTATTTTTCCAAATAAAAACTACTTTTCAAGTACCTACCATATGCTAGGCCATGAATTTTATAAACATTGCCTCAATTAATCCTTCCACCTCTGGAAAGTAATAATTAATAAGCACATTTTATACAGAAGAAAATTGAGATGTCAGGATATCAGATCAAGCTCCAAGGGCCTCCATTCTATTGCATATTGTGACCCATGCTTCCCAGGAGCTATACAACCTGGTCGTGTGAAGAAACTTGCCCAAGTCCACCCTTATAACTTTATTTTTGGGGGCTCCAAAATCACTGCAGATGGTTACTGCAGCCATGAAATTAAAAGATGCTTACTCCTTGGAAGAAAAGTTATGACCAACCTAGATAGCATATTCAAAAGCAGAGACATTACTTTGCAGACTAAGGTCCGTCTAGTCAAGGCTATGGTTTTTCCAATGGTCATGTATGGATGTGAGAGTTGGACTGTGAAGAAAGCTGAGCACCGAAGAATTGATGCTTTTGAACTGTGGTGTTGGAGAAGACTCTTGAGAGTCCCTTGGGCTGCAAGGAGATCCAACCAGTCCATTCTGAAGGAGATCAACCTTGGGATTTCTTTGGAAGGAATGATGCTAAAGCTGAAGCTCCAGTACTTTGGCCACCTCATGCGAAGAGTTGACTCATTGGAAAAGACTCTGATGCTGGGAGGGATTGGGGGCAGGAGGAGAAGGGGACGACCGAGGATGAGATGGCTGGATGGCATCATGGACTGGATAGACGTGAGTCTGAGTGAACTCCGGGAGATGGTGATGGACAGGGAGGCCTGGCGTGCTGCGATTAATGGGGTCGCAAAGAGTCGGAAAGGACTGAGCGACTGAACTGAACTGAACTGAACTGAATTCTTATAACTAGAAGAGGAAGTCTCATTCCTGCCACTCTTTGTATTGCACCAAAAAGTAAATTTCCATTGCTTCAAAGTTTTAGGAAATTTTACTGTTGTGACTTGAGTAGCAGTTTATGGAGTTACACAATCATTAGGTATTCACTGAACCCTCCCTGTGTATTAAGCACAGTATTTGGTGTTCTGCATGTTATTTTCATTTAATCTTCACAGCTTTCTGATGTAGATCCTAGCATTACCCTCATTTCACACACAAGGATACTGAGATGGAAGGTTAATCATCCTGCTCATGATAGTCAGGCGGGAAGTGATGGATTGAAGATTGAACCCAGGTAACCCTGACTCATTGTGCAAAGGTAATCTCAGCACACTCCTCAAGTTGACTTCCCTACAATGGTTAATCTGAAAGAAACTTCCATTTATCTCTTTCCATATAAACTGTCAGGCTATTTTACAATGATTTAGCACCACATATCAGATTTTATAGTCACCTCCATACAAACCTGTGGTTGATTAATTAACTAAAATTGGAAGACATTTTGATGATGAAAAGCACTAACTATTCCTATGAATAATAATTAGTGTGGGACTGCAACTAAATTATGTATGTCAGTATTGGGAATCAATCAGACAGGGAGGGTGAGACCTCAGACTCCAGAACTAGGTAAGATGGATTAGTCAGGCAACATAGATGACTAGAGCAGATATTAGCAGCAAAAAAGCAAACTTACTAGACTGCTAGTATGTGCCAGGCACCACTCAGGACCCTAGAGATACAATGCTGAACAAGATAGGAGTCAACTCTGCCATCAGGGGTCTTGCATATCTCTGCCATCAGGGGTCTTACAGTCCAGAACAGAGCAGACTTCAGAGGTGGCCCTATCACAGGGGAGCATGGCGTCAAGGAAATCTTGCTTGGTCAGCAAGCCGACAGTAGGAAGCAAGTACATGGCCAAGGTGGCTGTGATTTAGGGGCTGCACTCCAGTCCCTGGGAGGGTTGAGATGGTATGAGGCAAGGCTGCAGTATCAGAAGAGAACCAGGATGGATGAGGCTATATGAGTGGGACTTGGCTACTGAAATAAGGCAGGGACTTGCCCACAGGAAGTCAGCAAAAGCTTGGTTTCTGGAAACAAATCAGGTCCTGCCCATCAGTGAGGTGAAAGTAAAGTTGGTCTTCAGGACTAGAATTTCATAAATCTTCCTGCAACCTTCTGGAAACAGAAATGATCCCAGAGGCTAAGGTACACATGAGCCTCTGTTTTGTGGTACAGAACTGGAGAGCTGTGAAAGGAGGACTCCAAATCAGCCATCTCCCTCCCCCAGGGGGAGCTTTTTTCTCTCTCAGATGGCTCACAACATTTATGTAGCTGTAATGAGAGATCTGGAGAAGGAAAAGGCAACCCACTCCAGTATTCTTGCTGGAAAATCCCATGGACAGAGGTGCCTAGCAGGCTACAGTCCATGGGGTTGCAAAGAGTCAGAGGAGGCTTAGTAAATAAAAAACAACAACAAGAGATCACACCACCAACTAAGTCCCAAACCAGAAGCTGCCAAATAGGCTCACATAGGACTTTCCTCCTTCCCTACCAAAGAGATGCTTTTTCTAAGCATCAATTAGAAAGATGGCCCACAAGCTTTCTTGATCAGTAATTCCACTCAGAAGCAATTACAGTCTTCTTTCCTGGAAGCTGGACTCCCATCTTGAAATGGAGCAGGACCCTGGTACTCCTGAGCATAAAATTTTTCTGTGCATGCACTCCCCTTCCCTCCCCATTTTCTTGCTCTCAGGCTAAGCTTCATTCGGCCTCCATGACTTCCCTTGAGTTCCAATGGGCAATTCAAATAGTTGCTAATTAGGGAAGGGATGAGGTGCAGAAACAAGGGAGAAACAATCAAGAAACTATTGTACAGCCTTGGAGCAAGGTTCTGGTTCCTCCCAAGGGATACGTATGAAATGAAACTGAAGTCGTTCAGTTGGGTCCGACTCTTTGCGACCCCATGGACTGTAGCCTGGCAAGCTCCTCCATCCATGGGATTTTCCAGCAGGAATACTGTAGTGGGTTGCCATTTTCCTCTCCAGGAGATCTTCCCGACCCAGGGATCAAACCCAGGTGTCCCGCATTGCAGGTAGACTCTACCATTTGAGCCACCAGGGAATCCCATGTATAATAATACATATCTTTGACCTGTTTTGAAGGCACTGAAGCCCCCAACCAGGTGGAAGAAGTTAACGGTATGCTGCCCACAAGCAGAAGACCCCAGACTGGTTGGAACAAGAAGGCTGATGATGCTGACTCCCATTTACCTCACCACCAACCAATCAGAAGAACGTCCACGAGCTGAGCACATAGACAGTCTCTTTGGGTCATTTACTATGAAACTCCCAACAAGACCCCCTGGGTCAGGACTCACAGTTTAGAGCACATTAGCCCACTGTGGCCCCCGTTTGCCTGGAAAAGCAATAAGGTTCTTTTTTCTACTTCACTCAAGACTCCACAAATGAGATTTAACTCAGTGTCGGAGTACAAAGGGTGGACTCAGCTTAAGCCTTTGCTCTAAGTGATGAACTTGCTTTAAAAAATGAAGCAGTCCTGGTCTTTGGAGCCTTACCATTTCTGGGTGTGAAGAGTTCGACCCCACAGCCTCACAGCAAGAAACACCACCCGCCTGCAATACTACTTTGAAATTAAAATATCTCCTACCATACACAAGAAATGTCAATCAGCGATTTCTGGTCTCCAAATGTGAATGAGGGATCCCAAAACTGCAGTCCAGCAGTTGCCGCCAGCCTCCTCACTCGGTGATTGCTGAGGAGCTCAGGATATACAGGAATCAGTCATCTGCCACTCCATAAGGTGAACAAGGAAACAGGATTTGGCCCCAGGTAGCTGAGGTGCATATGAGAGGACTCTTGCATCTTCCCACATGGAGAACGCTAAATTCCTTAACTTGATACCTGATCTTTGTTGTTCAGACTGCCTGTTCCCTTTGTTGCAAACTTGTATATAGCCTGACTCCTGCCTCCTTGGAGCACTTTTCTCACAGGGAGTTCAGCTGGTAAAGAAGCTGCCTGCAATGCAGGAGACTGAGGTTCGATCTCTGGGTTGGGAAGATCTCCTGGAAGAGGGCCTGGCAACCCACTCCAGTAGTCTTGCCTGGAGAATATCCATGGAGAAAGAAGCCTGGTGGGCTGCATCCATGGGGTACAAAGAGTTGGACATGACTGAGCAACTAACCATAGCACTGAGATGCTGTCTCCTGGACTTGGAGTCCTAAACTTTCCCAACTCTCTACTTTCAAGTTGTGACTATATTTTTTAGTCAACACTGATGTGCCATTCAGAAAACTAAGATCATGGCATCCAGTCCCAGCACTTTATGGCAAATAGATGGGGAAACAGTGGAAACAGTGGCTGACTTTATTTTTCTGGGCTCCAAAATCACTGCAGATGGTGACTGCAGCTGTGAAATTAAAAGATGCTTACTCCTTGGAAGGAAAGTTATGACCAACCTAGACAGCATATCAAAAAGCAGAGACATTACTTTGCCAACAAAGTTCTGTCTCGTCAAGGCTATTGTTTTTCCAGTGGTCATGTATGGATGTGAGAGTTGGATTATAAAGAAAGCTGAGTGCCAAAGAATTAATGCTTTTGAACTGTGGTGTTGAAGAAGACTCTTGAGAGTCCCTTGGACTGCAAGGAGGTCCAACCAGTCCATCCTAAAGGAGATCAGTCCTGAGTGCTCACTGGAAGGACTGATGCTGAAGCTCCAATACTTTGGCCACCTGATGAGAAGAGCTGACTCATTGGAAAAGACCCTGACACTGGGAAAGATTGAGGGCAAGAGGAGAAGGGGATGACAGAGGATGAGATGGTTGGATGGCATCACCGACTCAATGGTCATGGGTTTGGGTGGACTCCGGGAGTTGGTGATGGACAAGGAGGCCTGGCGTGCTGTGGTTCATGGGGTCGCAAAGAGTCGGGCATGACTAAGCAACTGAACTGAACTGAACTGATGTACCCAACATTGCTGTAGAGCTGCATAGCATCACCACAGGGCAGGGCCCAGCCACACCAGAGAGCTACACTGAGCTGGAGTCCAGCCTACTGGTCTGGACTCCTGACTCTTCTGCAGCTGAGACCCTAGAACTCCACCCCCAGTTTCCTTCTCCTTCAGACCCAGACGTCCAGCACCACACCCTCTTCCCTCAACATCTAGAAGTTCAGGTTCCCCAGCCCCCAGAGCCCCCAGAACTAGGTGGCAAGGTCCTCAACACCTCCCCACCTTCAACAGAACAGACCTCTCTGCTTGCCTTTCCCTGGGACCAGACTACCCCAGGTTCCTGCTCCCTCAGGACCCAGGAGCATGGGGGAAGGCATGGAGCAGGATCCTGTCCTGAAGCAAGAGCTCAAGCCCACTGCCCCTTTTCCCTCCAGGCCTGCCTTCCCACCCCAGTCTCCTCTTCCTTCACAACCAAATGTCCTGGATGGAAGCTCCCCACCCCAGTCTCCTTCCATCCCTGAAGGCAGGACTCTAGACGCCTCGTCCTCTCTCAAGGGGCCCAGAGCCCTCAGCTCTGTCGTTATTCGGTGTTAGTCACCCAGTCATGTCCAACTCTTTGCCACCCCATGGACTGTAGCCTGCCAGGCTCCTCTGTCCATGGGATTCTCCAGGCAAGAATACTGGAGTGGGTAGGCATTCCTTTCTCCAGGGGATCCTCCCCACCCAGGGATGGAACCCACAGCTCCTGCATTGCAGGCAGATGCTTTACTATCTGAGACACCAAGGAAGTCCGTGTTCATTCAGAGAACAGAAATTCCAGCCTCCAGTCCCATCTTTGCAAATCCAGAATTCTGCCCCCCCGCCCGCATCCCGCCCCTATTGGGGCCACCTCCACACATACCCAGTCCAGGCGTCCAGACAGGCTGCAACAGGTTCCCCAGAAGCTGGAGCGGTGTGGAAGGGCCCCCTGCATCCGGGTGCTCCGTGCACCCTAAGCCCGCCAGGCTAGTGCCTTAATAGGACCAACGACAGCCGCACTGCCATGCTGGTGATCATCATGCCCTCAGTGCCTGTGCTTTTTGGCCTCTACTTGATTCCCTTGGGGTCTTAGGTGGAACAGGGGCAGAGACTGAGAGTGCGAGGGGTGGGCACCTGTGAGATGCTCATTCTGCAATTTCTCAACTCAACGTCCCTAGCCCTATCACTATTCTGCTTGGCTGCTCCTGGCCTCTGTGTGTGTGTGTGTGTGCCTCAGCCTGTTTGGCACTATCTTTGCATTGCATAACAGTACAGAGCCCTGGCAGCCTTAATGCATTAGCACTTCCGTGTGAGCACACCTGATCAACAGGTGCACCCTCCTGAACCCCTATCACCTGGCCTATGGCTGTGCATTGCTGAATTCCCTGGACACTTCTGAACACATGACCACTGAATGCTCTACTTTGTACTTTTGATTCCTAAATACATCCTAAATCCTAAATTCACTTCTTAAAACAACAAAAAAGTGAGGCAGGCCTGACAAAGACGTATACCCAGATGTGCACTGTCTTGCTTTGCAGAGGGCCTTCCCTAAGACCTACTCAGTTCTCTGACTTGAATTCTCATCAGGGAGTCAGTTTCTTCAAAGGCTCCATTTCAGTCTCTTCCAATTCTGTGATTAGTCCCCTCTCCTACTACAGAGGAAACAACCTCTCTTTGCTTTGACCTTACTCTCCGTTCATTTTTCAAATACAATAAGGGAGTAATTTCCTTCATTGTTGCTATGTGTATATCTATAGGCTACAACCTCTGACAGTGAAAGGCACAAATTGCATTTATTTGATCCAACAAGTTAGAACTATTATCTTTTGCAAAGCTTTGTTTTTGCAATGTTTTTCCAAAAGATAGGATTTTAAAATAGGATGTTTAAGCTGTCACTTACCCCATTTTCTTTAAAGGAATGTCTTCTCAAGAGAGTAATTAGAAGCTCTCAACTCATTTGCATCTAAGCCTGGACCTATACGTTGTCAAAGCTGTCAAATATTTCACAATAAGTGTTTGTAAATATTTCCATTTAACATATATATTAAAAGACTAAGTGACTCTTCCGTGAGCACATGGTAAATATTCAAGAGTCAAATAATCTGCATAACCCTGGATGACTTAGCCAATAACTTCCAAAGTTTTTCATACTTCCAATTATGTTATCTTGAAACAGAGCAAGTATGATGCCCAACTGGTGGTGACATCTCATGTGAGACAGATGGAATATCTATAGTCAGAGTGATTGTAGCTCAGATCCCCTGGCTGAGTTCCGTGCTCCTCACTTAGGCATCCTATGCTCAAAACCTGTTATCATTTGTCAATATGTTTCTATCCTTTGAGGAAACTATGCTATATTCTGAATTTTTAATAAATCTTTTCCTATGGAAGCTTTATGGAAGAAATAAATAAGTGACAGCTGAGTTGTCACTTTTTATGACACACAGGCAAAGCACAATTTATAGTCCATCTTAGTCTGTTCAGGCAGCTATAACAGAACACCACAGACTGAGTGGCTTATAAACAACAGAAATTCATTTCCCACCGTTCTGGAGGCTGGGAAGCCCCAGGTCAGGGCGCCAACATGATCACATTCTGCTAAAGGTTCTCTGCCTGTTTCTTTTCATGATGGCGCCTTCTCACTACATCCTCACTGCGAGGAAACGGAGAAGGATTTCTCGGAAGCGTTTTATAAGAGCACTGATTTCAATCATAAGGATTCTGCCTCCTGACCTAATCACCTTCCAAAGAACCCACCTCCTAAAATCATGGCCTTTGGGAGCTGGCCTTTGATAAATGAATCGGGAGTGGGGGCCTAGGATACTGAACTTGAGCAAACTCCTGGAGATGATGAGGGGCAGGGAAGCATGGCATGCTACAGTCCATGGGGTCCCAAAGAGTCGGACACAACTTGGTGAGTGAACAAACCAGGATACATTCAGACTACCGCATAGTTCTTTGTAGTCTTCTTGCTAGGCTCTTTTTTTTTTTTAACATTTATTTATTTGGCTGCACCCAGCCAGTCTTAGTTGCCTGTGGTGCCCAGAATCTCCGCTCTTCATTGCTGTGTGCATGGTCTTCATTTTGGCATACAGGATCTAATTCTCTGACCAAGGATCGAACCCAGCTCCCCCGCATTGGGAGCACGGAGCCTTAGCCACTGGACCACCAGGGAAGTTCCTTGCTAGGCTTTTTAGTGTCTTTCATATGTGGACCTCCATACTACCATGAGAGAACTTGAGAGACATCCAGATTTAAAGGCATGGGTAAAATGCAGATTTGTACGAGAAGTTACATATATTAAAATAGAGAAACAGCATGGCTGTGAGATAAATTGCTGTTATCCTTAGCGTGGCTGAGGAAATTGAGGCTATCTCTGGGTATACCAGGTCTTGAAAATATTGAATCCTTTTCAAGAATGTTCAGTTGGTTACCTTTTTTCTGACTTGGAAATTTTTAAATGAAAATAGATTCTTGAGGATACCCCAAAGTAGACTGAAAGTCTTATTTTTTCCCCTCTAGGCTGATCAAATCCCCCAGGCAAAGCTGGTAAAGAATCAGATAATGTATGTATAGAGGCCATGAAATATCATGGAGAAATAGCAACCCAGTGTACTCCTTTCTATATTATACCGTAAATGATGGAGAAGGGAGATTATCTGTTAAATGATATTAGTAATTAAATACCTACCAAGTGAGTATGAATATCAGGTACCACTGCTCTTTGAGTTTTACTGTGAATTATCACATTTAATTCTCACACCTTGAGATAGGTACTATTATCTCAATTTTGCAGACGATTAAACTACATACAATGTGGTTAGGAAGGTAACTCAAAGTCACAGTTACTATATGATATTGCCTGGATTTGAACCAAGTTAGTATAGCTCCAGAGGCCAGACTCCTAACCACTAGACCACTTGCTCCTCATTGATAAGGCAACACACACAGACACCCACACACAATGTGATTTCTACATGCCAGTCACCACAGCCAGGACTTTTACATGTAATCTCAGTGTATCACCATAATAAATGAGGCATAATTTCATTATTTCCTTGTTCTATTTTTGTATATAAATTTCCTAATTTCAGAAATACAAGTGTGAGATGTATTGAACTCCCACTTTTCTAGTAGGTGAGATGAATTATTTAAATTGGGTAAATAATTAGGCATTTTTAAAGAGCAAAACGTGAAATTCCCCAAAGGAATAAAAAGAGAGGAGGATTCATGTCAATGTATGGCAAAACCAATACAGAATTGTAAAGTAAAATAAAAAATAAATTTTAAAAAAAAAGAGAGAGGAGAATAAATACTTCACAATGAAGGAACTTTTGTACCTCCAAAGGTAGTAGAGGGGAGTAATTCAAGACACTAGAAAAACAGAGCTATAGAGGCAGTTTCCATCAGGAAATTAAGGAATAAACAGACAACACAGCAAAAGGCTTTGTCATAAACTTCAGAGAAAATAAATCTACAAGTAATTGCATTTACAAGCTCTAAAGTGTGAATATTTGGAAGAAGCAGATTTCTGAATTTCTATTAAAAATCAGAGACAAATTCAAATGATGAGTGATAGTAAATGGAAGCCTCAACTTCACAATTCTAAAGTGATAGTAAAAAATCATTATTCTGTCTTGCTATCTCCATCTCTCTCTCTCTCTCACACACATACACACGCACACACACACACAAACACATACACACTCACAACACATTCACACATTTTCTACTATGTGCACAAGTGAGTGTCAGTCTGCTAAGGAGAAGGAAATGGAGGAGCCAAGAGAGAGAAAGAGAAAGAGCAGAGATACCACATAAACCCAAGGGAGGGAGACAGAGAGCAAGGATGGAATAGATGAAAATGACTTTACACTTCAGGTGTGGTGTCTGACTTCACTTCATTATTGTGGTTGTTCAATCGCTAAGCCGTGTTCGACTCTTTGCTCCCCATGAAACTGCAGCACACCAGGCTTCCCTGTCCTTCATTTCTCCCAGAGTTTTCTCAAACTCATGTCCATTGACTCAGTGATGTCAACCAACCATCTCATCCTCTGTCATCCCCTTCTCCTCCTGCCCTCAATCTTTCCCAGCATCACAGTGTTTTCCCATGAGTCAGCTCTTCACATCAGGTGGCCAAAAGTTTTGGAGCTTCAGCTTTAGCTGAATGGATAATGTATTATCAATGGATAATCAGAGTTGATTTTCTTTAGGATTGACTGGTTTGAAATCAAACCCATCAAATCAGTCAGTCCTCTCCCTGGATCACTGTATCTTTTTAACATATTTCCATTTTTGCTTAAACTAATGTGAGTGGGCTTCGGTAAGTGGCAAGCACCATTCATGAGTCTGAGAATATGACTACAAAAAACAAAATTATGGACTTTTCTACAAACTGGTCTTAGTACATAAGAATGATGAACAACATTGATTCCACAGGAAATTGTGTACCAAGTCCCTGGTAACCAACTTATGGGGATTTCCTTGGTGGCTCAGATAGTACAGAATCTACCTGCAATGCAGGAGACCTGGGTTCGATTCCTGGGTCAGGAAGATCCCCTGGAGAAGGGAATGGCTACCCACTCCAGTATTCTTGTCTGGAGAATTCCATGGACAGAGGAGCCTGGTGGGCTACAGTCTATGGGATTGAAAACAGTTAGGCATGACTGAGTGACTAACACACACACACACAACCAACTTATAACATGCAACAATCCCATTAGTCAGCTAAGGAATTTTTATATATCTCTATAACTATGCATATATTAATAGCAATTTCTCAATTAAACATTTACTACCCCATTTATTCATCCATACACACATAGCTAAATAAATCTTGATGTTTATAATCCACACTCCATGGAAACTGGTGTCCAGATCTCAAATTCCTGGTCATGACCTCTTCTCATTTTTCCCAAAGATATTACATCAAATTTCTAATATATATTTTAAGTCTAAAATAAAGTTCTAAATTTCAAATATTTTTAGATTTCCATATAAAGCATAGTTCTAAGGACATGTGTTTTGAAATCAGACAGATTGGTGTCCAAATCTTAGCTCTGTTACTTTGCACATAGTATTAAACTCTACTAGCCCATAGCTTTCACATCTGTAAAAGGATAATCATCTTTATCATATAAGATTAACATGAAGGTTAAATCAAATTAAGTAATATATAGATTAAGCCCATCTCTCCTAGTACAACATGAGCATTCAAAACTTACTAATGTAAAGTAGTCACATGTGTGCACATGCACACACGGGCTTAGTCTCTCAGTCAGGTCTGATTATTTGCAACCTCACAAACTATAACGCACAACAGGCTCCTCTGTCCATGAGATTCTCCAGGCAAGAATACTGTAGTGGGTTGCCATTCTCTTCTCCAGGGGGTCTTCCCGACCCAGGGATTGAACCCAGGTCTCCTGAATTGCAGGTGGATTCTTTACTGTCTGAGCCATCAAGGAAGCCTATAAAGTGGCTACACTTTACTATTTGTTGAGCTAAACATCAAAAGAATTAGTTGACTTGGAAGCCCTTGAGAAACAATAGGTTTCTGTGTCCTCTTCTGATGAGAATATATCAGAAAGTGAAAGTAGACAAGTCCTATTTTGTAGCTAAGTGGTCAACTTTATTTTTCTTTCCACTCTAATTCTCATGATTTTATTTCATCCCATGATATGTGGGATATTCTCACATTTCTCCTCTACCATATTTTAAGGAAGCAAATACAGTAATTCCATGAATACAAATACAACCTCAACCTGGGAGATCAGCCAAACTGCAAAAGAACAGCTGAAAGTGACATGTTTTTTTTAATTAAACCTCTAAATCCATCTTACCAAACCTAGGGGGCAGATGTGGATACAAATGATGTATGAATTGCCATATAACCCCTCCCCATAAGTAATCTTACAGGACCTGGAAATGACACTGATTGAGAAATGACATGCTATTTCTCACTTAAGGTTATTAACTAAGACACCTCTTTAATATTCCTTTCTTTCACCTCTCTCCTCAGGGCAGCATTTCAGTATACAATGCTAGTCTGGAATTGACATTTGTTCTGAAGGAGAAATTCATTTACCTGCAGCTCTTCTTGAACAACTTCTACATTAAGGAAACAACCTCATATCCTTCCTTCAGTTAGCTTCCAGGAATCCATCCTTCAGTTAGCTTCCTCAGCATCTGACAGATGAGGAAAAGTTTTTCTAATCATTCAAATGCCAAGCAAGAAGGAATAAAATTGATCTTTAATTGACCTTCTTAGTAGAAAATTAGAACTACCCTTTCCCAATAATGAAAGTCCTCTTAAACCTTCAAAAGGGGAGGAGGGGTCAATTAAAAGTCAAAAAGTGCAGGCAGAAAGCAAGTCCAGGTGACTACATGGTTAGAAACTATTCCATCTAGTACATTATTGCAGGTCCTGGGACTGACGATTCACCAAAGGGTACAAACCTCTGACTAGGTGGGAAAACATTCAGATACAGAGAGAATTCCGAGTTTCTGTTCTCATAAAGCACCCTGGCCTTGAATACGAAATACAGAGTTTCTTCTTCACCAGAATCCACAGAATTTATCAACCCTGTGTTCTGCCTTTCACACCAGTAATTTTTTTCTTATTTGCATATTGTTCTTAATCACTAAACCACTCAATCAGTCTGTTAGGGCTATTTTGAAAATATGAACAAACAAGATCAATAAAAATCAAGGAGTAGGCATAAAATAAATACAGTTGTTTTGTCTTCATAGTTTCTTTACATCTTGTTTTTGAAAACCTCAAGTCCACATATATTAATATATCTTTGCAAATGCTTTGGGCTTCCCCAGTGGCTTAGACTGTAAAGAATTCGCCCATAATGCAGGAGGCCAGGGTTTGATCCTTGGGTTGGGAAGATCCTCTTGTTAGGTAGTTGGAATAGGATAAAGGAGTCCAGAATGGCAGTGGCTAAAAGACAAAGAAGGGAAAAATCCACAAAAATAGAACAAAGGAAGGTCCAAGGAGACCTCAGATAGAACAAACAGCAATCCTGGCTAGCCCAGTTTACATAAAGCAGGCCCAGAAAGAGGAGAAAAAACATATAAAAAGAAGAGCCAAAGGGCTGGCGAGGGGTCTCTCTCTTTCTTCTCTTCTCTTCAACTTTTTTGGGTCAGCATGCCCTCACGCCTCAAGGATGTATTTCCTTTATTTTCTAAATAAAACTGAGCTGTAACAGGGAGCTGTAACGCTGGTCCATCTGAGGGCTGTAACACTGGTCTATCGCTTCAAATTTTTGTTGTGATGAGACATAACCAAGGAAATTACACCCCCTCAACACTCTGAAGGAGGGCATGGCTACCCATTCCAGTATTCTTGCCTGGAGAATCCCACGGACAGAGCAGCCTGGCAGGCTACTACAGTCCATGGAGTCACAAAGAGTCAGACACAACTGAAGCAACTTAGCACACAAGACAGAAATGCTTTACATGGAAAAATACATTGAAATAGTCTTTTTGCATATCACCTCTCTTATTAAACTATAAACTCCTAATTACAAAGTCCATGCCTTATACATCTTTGTAGTAGGATGTAGGATAACATCTTAGAAATTTTACTTCTGTTTAAATAAAGCCAAATTTAAGGATGACTTTGAGTTGAAGTTATTTGAAGAGAAGGCAGATTATTGAACAGAATACCTAGCTTTGATACCAGAAAAGTTTGTATAAACTTTTGACCCTTAAAAGTATATATGATAAAGGTGGCACTGCAAATTTATGAGGAAAAGATAGATATTTTTATGTAGTGTTGGAACAAAAGGCAAACATTTGGAAAAAGATAAAACTGGATTTTCATTTCACACTCACACCAAATAAATCAAAGATCTAAAATATAAAAATTAATTTCTAAATTATATCATGGAGAAATAAATAAGGATGAACTTCTTTACAACTTGGAAGTTGGAAAAATATTCAAAATTCAGAAACAATAAAAGAAATAATGTTTGACTGCACTAAAATATGAGATTTGTATTGAAAAAATATCATAAACAACTGCAAGGGATATACTAAGAAAAGATATACAATTTACAAAAGGATGACAGTTCCCAGTACAAAGATATCCTAAAAATTGAAGCAAAACAACCACAACCAGATAGAAACATGGGCAAAAGATGTGAACAAACAGTACATAGAAGAAGAATGAAACATATGAGTTTAGCAACATAATCATAAACCAAATTTTATTATGATATCACTTCTCATCTGTAAGATTGGCAAAAATCCAAAAATTGGATCCTATATTTTTTTATTGTGACACAGCAACTCCTTGACAGTGAGAATACAGAAAGAGATAACACTGACAGAAGAGAACTTGGCAGTAACTAGAATTATTTATGCTTTCTTTTTGACTCAGCAATTCCACTTACAGATATCTGTGAAGAAATGGCAAAATTAAGAATTTTTTATATACAAAATTACTCATTGCAGAACTATTTTTAATACCAAAACCTCAATGGTTATCAGACAACTCAAATGGTCATCAGTAGGGACTGATTACATAAATTATGGTAAATTAAATATTATATAGTCTTGAACAGGATTGAAGAAGATCATATCATATACTGATACATAACATACATTGGTTCATACACTAATATATTATTAAGTGGAAACTTAAAATGCAGAATAACATAGATAGTATGCTATTTTTTATATAAGAAAAGAATTCATATTTATTTGGCAAATTGCATTTAAAGTAAGAATTTGTTATAGTAAACTTATAATGAGGAGCAATTTAAAAAAGAGAGAGAAGGTAGAGGATCAATGAAATTAGAATTGAAGTAAGAGCCCTTAAATATGAAAAAAAGGTGAAAGCATGAATCAAATTGTACATCAAGTTAGAGACACAAGAAAACACCAAAGAAATTGTTTTGCACAGTTTTTTAACTTTTCATATTTAATTGAGTATAACATATTCTGTGAATAAAAAGAGTTTAAAAGAAATCTTAAACTATACAGTAAGTAGTATGCTTACTGGAATCTTTATTTTTAACTTATATGTATCTATATAAATATGTAATTAAATTTTATATTATTACATAGTGAAATACTTCTTGTAAGAGAAAAAGTACAAGTATAAAATCAAAAAAGTTAAACTATTTTAATGTTTGATCTGAATTTGAAAAATCATTATAAACTCCTAATTTTTCCCTACTTTGGAAAATGCAAATTTCCTATCTCTGTTCACTGAAAAGGCCTAGAACCAATAGAACCAAATAGAACTGAACACAGTTAACACCTAGATTATGGTTCCAAATGCCATTTGCTATTAAAACATCTTAGCAGCTTCAGAGGAATAGCTGATTCTAAATGTGAATCTGGAAATACATAAGATGAAAATTTTACTGTGCCAAAAAGCAAGGAAATTATCAAAGAATCATTTCCAAAAGTCAAGGAGCCAACATGAAGGCTACTGGCCAAATTTGAGATGATTTGATTAGCTAATATAATAATGAGCATCACTTCAAAACATATTGAATATAGATATATTTTAAACAAGTAAATAATAATAAAATAAAAAAATGAAACCTAGTTAATATATAGCATTTTAAAAATCCCTACTTCATTGTGATATGTATATACAATGGACTAATCAGTTCAGTTCAGTTCAGTCGCTCAGTCGTGTCCAACTCTTTGTGACCCCATGAACTGCAGCACACCAGGCCTCCCTGTCCATCACCAGTTCCCGGAGTTCACCCAAACTCATGTCAATAATGCCATCCAGCCATCTCATCCTCTGTCGTCCCCTTCTCCTCCTGCCCCCAATCCCTCCCAGCATCAGAGTCTTTTCCAATGAGTCAACTCTTCTCATGAGGTGGCCAAAATATTGGAGTTTCAGCTTTAGCATCATTCCTTCCAAAGAACACCCAGGACTGATCTCCTTCAGAATGGACTGGTTGGATCTCCTTGCAGTCCAAGGGACTCTCAAGAGTCTTCTCCGACACCACAGTTTAAAAGCATCAATTCTTCGGCACTCAGCTTTCTTCACAGTCCAACTTTCACATCCATACATGACCACTGGAGAAACCACAGACTTGACTAAACAGACCTTTAATACTCAGCCATAAAAAGGGACGAATTTGTGCCAGTTATAGTGAGGTGGATGCACCTAGACCCTCTTATACAGAGTAAAGTAAACCAAGAAGAGCAAAACAAATATTGTACCTTAATGCATATATATGGAATTTAGAAAAAGGGTACAGACGAACCTATTTGCAGGACAGAAATAGAGACACAAACATAGAGAAAGGACTTGTGGACACAGTGAGGAAAGGAGAAGGTAGGACAAATTGAGAAAGTAGCAGCAGCAGCATTGACATATGTACACTACCATATGTAAAACAGATAGTTAGCAGGAAGCAGCTGTATTGTACATGGAGCCCAGCTCAGTGCTCTGTGATGACCTAGAGGGGTGGGATGGGGGTTGGGAGGGAGGCTCAAGAAGGAGGGGTATATGTATACTTACAGCTGATTCACAGTGTTATACAGCAGAAACAGCACAGCATTGTAAAGCAATTATCCTACAATTAAAAATAAATTTTAAAAAAATGAAAAATAAATACTGCAAAAAATTTGAGTTGAAAATTATAAAATTAAGTTCCATCTTGCCTTCGCTCTACTAACTATATTTCAAGGATTCAAAATCTTCCCTCTTAATGAGACAAAGTTCTCCTTTATGGAATAATGTGGATGAAAGTATAGAACTGTGATATAGAAAGTATGTATGTGTGTGCTCAGTTGCTTCAGTCGTATCCTCCTCCTTGTGACCCCATGGGCTGCAGCCTGCCAGGCTCCTCTGTCCATGGGATTCTTCAGGCAAGAATAGCGAGTGGGTTGCCATGCCCTCCTCAATATAGAAAGTAGAGAATTCTTTAAATGATGTTTTATGACACCAGTGAAATAAGTGATTCAAACATCATCAACAGATGAAATCATTGGATGATAGGGACCTTTACAAGGAGGGATCAGGCATCCAAAACCCACTGATCAATCTTAGCACCACAAAAATTTTGATAATCCATGTACCCTAATATGTTGTGACATGGGACACACAGCACTATCCCTGAGGAATTCTTAAAAAAAAAAGTTTGAGGGAATCGATATGAAGGGAAGGAGGCATTCTTGGCTTAACTATGATGGAAAAACCAAAAGCAGATGTCCAGCAGCCATTACCCAGAAATCTACATACCACACACATTCCACAGTCACAGGGTATTTTGAAAATAGCTAAAAATGCCTTCCTGATAACTGTCAGTCAGCTCCAGGGCAGGTAGCCTTTCCTGAGATCTGCAGTCAGGCAGAAGGAAGGAAATAATAAGGGGGAAAAGTACAAATCAATGAGATATGAAGCAGAAAATACTACAGAGAAAATAAATGTAACCAACAGTCAGAACGATTAACGGGGAAAAAAGGGAGCAAAGACACAAATTACCAATGTCAAGAATGAAAGATAAAACTTAAATAGAAATCCTACAGACATTATAAGGTTAATAAGCAAGTAATATAAACATTCACATTACTTGAAAAACAAAAAAGTTCTAATTATTTGTACAACAACTGAGTAAATGCGCTGATAAGAATATGCAGTTGGCATTGGATTTATGGCTTCTGGGTTGTCTGAAGATTCAGGACCTCCTAAAATGCCTGAACTTCTCTAATGCATGGTTTTTTTTCTCCCCTCTTCAGAAAAGAAATAAGAGTCCCATAGAAATACACAAAAAGAACCAATCAAGGTATAAAGACAGCATTTCATGCCAACAACAAAATGTTAGTAAAACTTGAAGTTGAGTTACCCCTTGCTTAGTTTAGAGAAATAGTACATATTTAAAGAGGAAAAATCCCAATTTTTTCTGAGAATGCAATAAGGGTTTTCCATTGAGTATGAAATACTTTCAAAAAATATATACTGGTATACCTTTGTCCTTTCCAGAGAATATTAATAAGCTAGATTATAAATTCTCAGAGTTTGATAGAGCCTATTCCATAATTGGTTTATAAAGGCTCAGTTCAGTTCAGTCACACAGTTGTGTCCAACTCAACTCCTGGAGCTTGCTCAAACTCATGTCCATCAAGTTGGTGATGCTATCAAACCATCTCATCCTCTATCATCCCCTTCAGTCAAATGCTGCTCGAATCTAAATCCAGCTACCTCACTTTCCCTTCTTGGTAAAGGTGAATTCCATGAATATTTAACCATTGTCCAATACTTTATTATATACTTGAAATTTGGTAACAGAGCAGATCTTAAATGTTCTCACCACTATAGAATCAAACTAAAATGACAAACACTTATGACAGGAACAAAATGGAGATGGTCAACACAAACACATAATGGAATCTTAAACAAACTTTATAGGAATTTACAACTCTTCTCAGAAATCATCAGAGGACAGCAATCAGTTTCCAAACACCAAATCTTTTCACACCATCTTGGAACTTCCTTGTTCTCCTCACTCAGCTATCCTGATTCAAATAGGGAAGAAAACCACTAGGGAACTAATTAGCTAAAAAAGCCAAATAAATCACATGCTTATCTTACAAAAGCTCCTGAGTCTGTGAGTAACTTGGAATTCATTGCTACCATAGCCTTGATTTTCCTGGCTCACAGGTCAAAAGTCTTTCAATAGACTTTCAACTTTATTCTATACAGTATGCAGAGTTGGGTTTTTGATAATACAAAAAAGAAATGGTAATTAAATTATGTGATGCCATGGAGGTTTTCTCTAACACTTTATGGTAGTAACCATCTTATAACACATATCAAATAAATAAGTTGAACACTTTAAACTTATACAATTTATACAATTATATCTCAAAAAAGCTGGCAGAAAAAAGAAATCAAAATTAGCAGTTGTCTATAATGACCCATCCTGTTGTGACTAATGTTCTCACAGAAGCCCCAATATATTATTGATGACACTGTTCAAGAAGCTATACAAGGTGCTTACTCTAAAACAAAACTTGACCTATAAGCCTCAAAGTCCTGGAGAAGTAGAATGAATTAATGATATTTTAAAATTTTTTACATTTTTATATTTTTAAATCCAAATTTATAACAAAGAACAATCCAATTAATTTCTGTTCAGTTAATTTCTATATACCGTATACCAACATGCACTAATTGTTAATTTTACACATTGCTTTCTCTCCTTTCTTTAATAATTACTAATGCTGATCCATTTGAAAGTTAGTTGCAGATATCATGACTCATTATTTTTTAATATTTCTGTGTTTATCCCCTAAGAATAGGAACATTCTTTTACATAACCACAATATAGTCATCACATTTAGAAAACCCAATATTTATATGATATCACAATATAACATATTAATTATCTCCTAATGTGGTGCTAGTGGTAAAGAACCTGCCTGCCAGTGCAAGAGATGTAAGAAACACGTGTTCAGTCCCTGGGTAGGGAAAATCCCTTGGAGAAGGAAATGGCAACCCACTCCAGTATTCTCACCTGGGAAATCCCACGGACAGAGGAGCCTGGTGAGCTGTAGTCTGTGGGGTCGCAAAAGAGTCAGACACAGCTTAGCAACTAAACACTCATTTGCTAAGCACTCATTCAAGCTTGTGCTCAGCCAGTAAGCACTATTATCAATCAATCAATCAATGTCCTTCACATATTATTTTCCTGATCCAGAATTCAATCTAGGATCACTTGTTACAATTAGTTGTAGTGCCTCTTTAGTTTCTCTTTGGTTTCTTTAGAGCAGTTTCTTACCTGTGCTTGTCTTTATGACATTAATATTTGTTAAGAGTGCAGGTAGTTGTTTTATGAACTCGGACTTTTTGATGTTTTGTCACAATTAGTCTTTGCCTGCTTGTCAGGAGTACAAAAGTAGCCTGTGTTGTGTTCTCAGTGCAACACATCAAAAATCACAGGATGTTAGTTTATCACATGTTGATAATAACATCACAATGATGTTAACTTGGTTCAGATGGTGTCAACAAGATTTCTCCATGTAAAATTATCGATATTCCCTTTGTACTTAATAAGTAATCTGTGGGGAAACACTCTGACACAGTTTTATTATCTGGTCCCCATCACACTTTCACCTCATGGTGTTAGCATTTATTAATGATTCTTGCCTAAATCAATTATCACTATGGTAGTTGCAGATTGGTGATTTTTTTTTCCCAACTCTATAACACTCTATGATAAAGAAGAGCTTTTTTTAAATAAGTTCTTATCTATTACTGATATATTTGTGTTGATGAGACTGTCCCATCAAGAGCCCCTCAAACTGGCTCCGGTGTCCTTTTTACAACGCTCATTTCTTTTTAGAACTTCCTCAGTTTTTGACACACTGAAGCACTTCAGACTCATCTCAGATTTTTTCTGTTCCAGCCGTGGAGTCAACCATATTTCTAAGATCTTCAGAAACCATTACATGGTTTGTTTAACTCTACCTAGAATGTTTGTTGTCTACAATATTGACAAATTTATGTCCCCTCAATGTGAACCCTTAGGGAATATTTTTGCCCATGTATCTAGATGGCACTCTCATGCTGACTACATGAAAAGGTGAGCTTGACAAGATCTTCCTGCCCTAGTTCCTTTTAGTGGAGAATTATTTTTCAAAACCAAAATCCAGGTAGTATTACACAGAGGTATAATTGCTTCTAGGCTCATTCAGTGGATTGAACCAAGAAATACAGACTTTCATCATAAATATGGTATATTTCAAATCATGAATTAGTATAAATTCATTTATACTATGAATTCTTATATCCCTAATTCCAATCTGGGGGCTTCCCTGGTGGCTCAGATGGTAAAGAGTCTGCCTGCAATGTGGGAGACTCTAACACCACAATATTCTTCTCCACCTTCCCCAATTCTGTATTTATATCTCCTTTTTCCTACAGAGATGAGCCTGACTCCAACAATGGTACATTTAGTCAGCTTTTCAATCTTTTGTATATACAAAAGGATTCCAGGATTTTCACACTCTTACTACAATTACAAGAAAAGTGTATTCAAAGTTCAAGGTTTGAAGGTTTTTTACTTTCTTTGCGGGGGAGAGAGGGGGAGTTTTGTTGTCTTTAAGTTGAAGGTATATAATCATATCACTATATTTTAAAGTTTTGAGCTCATAGTATTTTAAATCAGAACAGTTAATATGTACAGAAGAGTTTAATCCTCCTTATCCCAAAGTTCTATCCTAGTCTTTTTTAAAAATAGTACCACTATACTACAATTATTTTTTAAGTAGATAAATTACAAGTTTTAGTTGGAATTTCAATATCAAACTCTCAAAAATTAATAGAGTGAATGTACAGAGAAGTATAAGTATATGGTAGACCTATGAACCAGTTCAACCTAATGAAGATTTATACAATTTTTAAAGCAACAAAGAATTTGTAGAATACACATTCTGTTTAAGTTCCCATCAACTGTAAACTAGGAGACACTGGAACATATCCAGGGACATAAAACAAGGTATAAAAATTTTATGGTGTAAAGGTATTGAAATCATACAGAGTCTATTCTCTTCTCACTGTAGAATTATGTTAGAGATCGATATCAAAAGATATTTGGAAATAATCCACATATCTTCAAGTGCAATGTGACATTTACCAAGAGAAATCTTTGACTTATCCATTGAAATCAATAAAGTTATAAGACTGAAAACCACAGGTGACTGCAGAGAAGAAAGCATTTAAATGAGAAAATATCTAAATGAGAAACTGATATCAAAGATACTTCAAAAATCTCATGTATTTGGAAATCAAGCACCCATTTTTAAATGATGGCTGTATCTAAGTAGCCAAAACAAGTAAAATTAGAAAATATTTTTAATAGAATAAAAATGAAAAGAGAATTTATCAGAATTTGTTGCATGCCTACCCTAGTCTTAATTATGCTATAATCTACATTACAAAACCCCCATAAACTCTCACATTTTTGCTGATTAACATTACCCTTATTACATCCTGATCTTTTTCGCTGTTTTTAAAACCTTGTATCCTATGCAGAGTCACACCCAATAGGTACAGACTGCTTTTCCTAAAGATTCCAGTGAATGCACACCTAGTAGGCTTTTATTATTGCACAATGAGTAGACTTTGAGTTACACAGAGAAAGACAGCCACAAAAGTTAGTCTTAAAACTGTTTTGAAAGGGACCTTTTCAAGTGTTTCTCATCTCTAATGCTGTTCTTAAACTCCGAATCACACAACCCATGGATTTATATTTCTCAACACATATGTACTAAGGGCCTTACGATCTGAATATCCATTCCCATTAGAGATCAAATCGTGGGCTCCCTAAAACATCTCCAGAAGCAGGAAATTTGCAGAAACCAACAGGCAATTGCCACAGCTACCAACATGGCCAATTGTGGAAACTCTTACCTGGTCCAGACTCTTCTGAAAAGTGTTAACCCAAACATATCTAACACACATGCCCCAACTGAACTCAAGTGAAAGTCACTCAGTCGTGTCCAGCTCTTTGCAACCCCATGGACTATAACCCCCCAAGCAACTCTGTCCATAGAATTCTCCAGGCAAGAATACTGGAGTGGGTTGTCATTCCCTTCTCCAGGGGATCTTCCCAACCCAGGGATCAAACCCTGGTCTCCTGCATTGCAGGCAGATTCTTTACCATCTGAGCCACCAGGGAAGAACTGAACTCTAGGTCTCCCACAGTTACTGCTGTCACATATTCCAGACCTCGAAGTCACCCATGGGATGTAAAGGGACAGGTGACTAATAATGAAAGTTACGATTCAACTATTTTATCATAAACTAATTCAGAACCATCACATGGCTTGTTTAAATCTACTGAGAATGCTTGTTCTTTGCAATTAGACTAATTGCAATCAAGCAGCAACTGATATGAACTGATTTATCTTTAAATCCTCTTAGAAATCCCATGGACAGAGGAGCCTTGCAGGCTACAGTGACTTAGCGACTAAATAACAACAATACACATCCAAGGGATTACTTTTCCCCTGTAATTAGATAGACCTCAAAAATGATCTGCACTTTGACAAAATCATGTTGCCTTTCTTGGGATTCTAAACAAATCCCTCTTCTCATATTTTTGATGGGGAGCTTCACATGGTAACTCCTCAGAAAAGATTCAAGACACCAGACGTCATGTGGATTTCTTCCTCAGACTGAAATATGTGATCCATGAAAGTGGAATAACTAGTTTTGAGGGGGGGGCGGAAATAGGCACATTGTTTTTAAGGCTGCCTAAACTGATCTATGAGCCTTACACTCCTGGTTGGTTCTAGGCCAATTAAAATCTAAGTACAAATAGTGGGATTCCAAATATTTCTTTTGATAGTTAGGATTCATCTTGCCTTTTCAAGTGAATGATATGCAGATGCCTAAAAATTACCACAGTGTCACTATGCCAGGCTGACACTCAGCTGATGCTACTGTATCAAAAAGAATGAACCCACTGTGGCTCACTCAGGTAACTTTGACCAAATGGAGGACCAAGTTATCCTAATAGAGAAATGGTGCAGTCTTACCTTAACGATACAGGAGAGTTCAGCAGAAGCCCAGCCAAGAGTTCAGCAGTAGCCATATCCAGAAATAAGACATACCACTTTCAGTCACAGAATTTCTCAGAAAACTCATAAATAACTGAAGTAGCCTTCCCTGGTAACTGCCAGTCCCTGAGGAAGGCCACCTTGCTTCAAGAAAAATGTTCCCCTTAATGTTAACTAATAACTTTGCCTAAGGGCCAAAAATAATATTTTATTTTCAGATGCTGTGTGTGTTTTTTTAATAAATCATTCCTAGGACTTCCCTGGTGATCCACTGGCTAAGACTTCCATGCTCTCAGTGTAGGGGGCCTCGGTTCAGTCCTTGATCAGGGAGTTGACTCCCACATGCCACAGCTAATAACTCACAGGCATAAACTATAAGATCAAAGATCCCACATGTTGCAACTAAGACTTGGCTCAGCTAAATAAATAAATAATAAAACCATCCCTTGCTTTGTTTCCATGGTTGATCTCCATCAAATACGAGTGAATATCAGCTATGCTTTTAATCAGACTGAATACATCTGAGTTATTCTCTAGCAAGATGATCCTCAATCTAATCAAGACCCAAAAGTTGACTTCCATTTACAGGGAGCTCAGGAAAAAGTTAAGTAACCACATAGAAGCAAAGAGGTATATTCAGAATGGAAAATAGTTCATAGGACAATTAACCCAGTTTCTATAATAACTCAATGGCAAGACTTTTTAAAATGAAGGCAGGGTTGCTCCACATTAAAAGAGATTTGAGAAACTTAAAACTGAATAGTATGTGTGCACCATAGCTAGGTCCCATTTCAAGCAAATAAACTATAAAAAGGCATTTTCAAAGCAATCATGAAAATGTAATTCTGAGCCAGGTATTACATATTACCAATGAATCATTATAATTAAGTGTGGTATTAGAATTGCATTTATGTAAGAAAAGGTTCATATGTTTAAGAGAGATACCTACTTAGATATGCAAGAGAAAATTTAAATAATGTCTATTTTCTCTTAAAGATTCCAACAAAGGTGGAAAAAATAAAAAGAAAAATAAAAGAATAGAAGCAAGGAAATGCTGATCATTTTTTAACCTGATTGATGAGTTCATTATTTGCTCTCTCTTCCTTTGTGTCCATTTGAAATTGTTCATCATAAAAATATTCTTAACTTTGAAATTCTTTTTTCCAAAAGAGGACGTTTCCTGCATTTCCTAAATAAACTCAAAGAGCAAAAGTGTGGGAAATTATTTTTCTGCCACAAGAGGCACCATTTGCTACCTAAATCTGCACATTTCCCCCTTGTCACTGACCTGGATTCCTGAAAAGTTAGATGTAATTACTTGCATTATGATTGAGGAAGCAGTTGCAGGGGAAAAAAAGGATGAATCCATCAAGATGTAAAAAGATGAGAAAATATAGAATGAGATTCTACTGTCTATATGAGAACTCAAGGTTAAATTTACAGTCAAACTGAATTCTTAACAAAATCACTTTTAAAAAATTCTACCTATATCTACTAATTCAATTCCATCTGATAATAAAGCAGGATGGGGTGGGGGAAGTTCAGAGGATAAGAGAATGAGTTAATAAATGATTAGGAAAGTATCTTCCTCTTTTTGTTGTTTTTGTTTGTTTTGTTTAATTAAACTTTTCATTTTATACTGGCGTATAGCCAATTAACAATGTTGTGATAGTTTCAGGTGGATAGCAAAGGGACTCAGCCATGAACAAACTCCCTTCCCATTCAGGCTGCCATATAGTATTATGCAGAGTTCCCTGTGCTATACAGTAGGACCTTGCTGTTATCCCTTTTAAATATAGCAGTGTGTACATGTCAATCCCAAACTCCATAACTATCCCTTCTAGAAAAGTATCTTTAGAAGGCAGCACAATAAATTGCTTTTTCTTTTCTCTTTCTTAATTTCCCCTCCTCCTTCCAGATGTGATTTAAATAAGACCAAGATCTTAGGCAACCAAAGTTACTTGTACGTATAGGGCAATGCTTATGATGAGGTTTCTATTTAAAAAGTAAAATAAAATAAGGCCTGTGGGATAAATGGAGTGAGTCATATTTCTCCTAGATTTCTCTTCCAGGCACTTCAATATTGTGTCCGGTGTTCTCACTAGAGTATTGTAAGCTAAAATGCTGAGTGGAATCCCAAGAGGAATCAATTTCCCAGCTTCAGTGGTATCCTACTAATGTTCTCCTTGGACTCAAATTGTAAATCAGCTCACAGAAAGAAGGAAAACAGCACAGTAGTTGCTGTCAAGATAGCAAATAATTTTCAACATTATCAATCTAATATAAAAATTCAACTTATTAAATTTATATTAAGTCCTTCTTACAATCAAAGTAAATTCATGTCCAAAAAGTTCAATTATAAAATTATCAATAAGACTTACTAATTTCAATAAGTCACTTTGCTTTTGGGTAAATTATTCTAATTACTAATATGTATAAGTCCCATTTGGACATTAAAAAAATCATAGGTACAAAAAAGGAGATAGTAATTAACTGTCTATTCTTTTTCCCTGTTTTGGCCACACTGTGCAGCATGTGGGATCCTAGTTCCCTAGCCAGGGGTCAAACCCATGCCCCCTGCACTGGAAGCATAGAGTTTTCACCACTGGACTGCCAGGCAAGTCCCAGCATTCTCCATTTTTAATAACCAATCTAAGAGGAAAATAATACAGTATGTTAGTTCACCACTGCAGAATCAACTATAACTCACCAAACATTATAGTTTTCATTGAATGAAAATACATTTTTCATTATATTCTCATTCATTAAATATAATTTTTCAGTAATAAGGAATATAAACTCCCTCCTTGGAATGACTTTCCCTTTAAATAATCCATATCGGTGGTTCTTTTAAAGGACATCACTACAAACAATAAATGCTGGAGAGGATGTGGAGAAAAGGGAACCCTCTTACCGTGTTGGTGGGGTTGTAAGTTGGTATAACCTCTATTGAGAATAGTATGGAGGTCCTTTAAAAAATTAGAAATAGAGCTCCCATATGACCCAGCAATCCCCTTCCTTGGCATATATTTGGAAAAGAACATCATTTGAAAGGATACAAGTACCCCAATGTTCATTGTGGTACTGTTTATAATAGTGAAGACATATAAGCAACCTAAATGTCCACTGACAGATAAATGGATAAAGAAGATGTGGTACCTGTGTACAATGGAATATTACTCATCCACTAAAAGGAATGGAACAATGCCATTTGCTGCAACATGGATGGACCTAGAGATTATCATAGAAGTGTTAGAGAAAGACAAACATCATATGATATCACTTATATGCAGAATCTTAAAAAAAAACTGATATAAATGAACTTACTTACAAAACAGACTCACAGACTTAGAGAACAAATTTATGGTAACCAGGGGGGAAGGATGGAGGGAGGGACAGACTGGGAGTTGGAAATGACATAAGCACACTGTGATATTTAAACAGATAATCAATAAGGAGTTACTGTATAGCACAGGGAAGTTTGCGTAATATTTTATAATAACCAAATGGGAAAAGAACTTGAAAAGGAATGTGGTGGTGGTTTAGTTGCTAAGTCGTGTCCAACTCTTTGCAACCTCATGGACTGTAGCCCACCAGGCTCCTCTGCCCATGGGATTTCCCAGGCAAGAATACTGGTGTGGGTTGCCATTTCCTTTTCTGGGGTATCTTCCCGACCCAGCGAATGAACCCAGGTCTCCTACATTGCAGGCAGGTCCTTTACCAACTCAGCCATCAGGGAAGCCTGAAAAAGAATAGATACGTGTATACATACAATTGAATCACTTTGCTGTGCCCCTGAAACTAATAAAACATTATAAAGCAACTATACTCCAATAGTAAATAAAAAATAAGGGACTTTCCTTGGTGGTCCACTGGTTAAGACTCTGGGCTTTCACTATAAGGGTCACAGGTTCAAGTTCTGGCCAGGGAACTGGATTCCACATGCTGCAACTAAGAGTTAGAATGCCTCAACTAAAGATTCCACAAGCCATAAATAGGACCCACTGTAACCAGATAAGTAAATAAAAACATTTGTTAAAAAAATAAAATAAAATAAAAAAATAATAAAAGATGTCAAATTCTTTTCATTTTTCATTAATCTACAAGAATATAGCAAAATCATCAAAATGTTAGTCAATTAATTTTTTTAACGTGTTACTATTTTAGGTACATCTCTAGATATTTTCAGCTTTAACTGAATTTCCAACCACCTAAAAAAATTCTATGATTTTTTTATAAATTTTCTTTGTGATCAACTGAATTTAAATCAAAACAATTAATTCAATTCTCATACTATTTGTCCTATCTCACTCGCTTTTAATAATTAGTTTAAGATTCTTTCCCAGACAGATTATTCTTAGCAGAAAATCACCTGAGTATATTAGATGACATCAGTTAAATACTCCAAAGAAACTGTTCTCTTCAGTTTGGAAAGATATCAACACCTCAGGCCTCCTTGAAGTCATAATACACAATACACCAAAACTCACAGTAATTAATCTGTTAGCACGCCTTTGATTTTCACAACGTCCTCTGACTACTGCTAAAGATTTAAAAAATTACCAAGGATCTTCTAGTAACATGAGCTTTATCCCTCTATGTCCTTTTGGGAGTGGGGCAGGATATGAATAAAGATACAATAGTAAACAGCTTAGTACCTGCTCCCTAGATGAGCTAAGAAAAGAAAGGTGGTTGAAAGTATTGCTACGGCTTCACTGGGTTTAATCGTTTTGATTTATTTTCAACAGCGTTGAAAACTGTTGTTATTTCACAAACACTTATTGACTATCCACCCATGCTGCAGTCCATGGGGTCGCCAAGAGTCGGGCATGGCTGAGTGACCAAACTGAACTGACCATGTGAATCACGAAGCCAAGCACTGAAAGGGATCTAAAGACACACACTACCCAGTACCTAACTTTAAAAGTTTAAATGTATTGAAAACTAAAGCATAGTAGCTATAACTTATTAAATATCCATGGTGGTTTAGGCAGCTTACACATGGCAACCCTTCAATTTACTCCAAACACTGTAACATAAGAATTGTTGTCCTTATCTGCATGGCACAGACCTAGTACTTATTGTTTCATTTGGTATCCATCCATTCCCATCAAGGGCTTCCCCGGTGGCTCAGTAGTAAAGAACCTGCCTGCCAATGCAGGAGATGCACGTTCAGTCCCCAGGTCAGGAGGCTCCCCTGGAGAAGGAAATGGCAACCCACTCCAGTATTGTTGCCTGGGAAACCCCATGGACAGAGGAGCCTGGTGGGCTACAGTTCATGGGGTCACAAAAGAGTTGGCCATGACTCAGCAACTAAACGACAAAAACATCCTCATCAAAACCATTTGCTTCTAGGAAAGCTGATTCTCATCTTCTGACCTCTGGGACCCACTCAATCTCTGTAATTAGATGAGCCAACCAATCCCCTTTTATTATCAAAGTCAGTTTGCATTTTTTTCTATTCTTTGCAACCAAAAGCATTCTAACTGATACACAGGATAATAACAATCATCCTCCAAAATTAGTAACATTTTCTTAAAGAGGTGGCAGTTAATTGATTTTATAATTTTTATATTTTATAATCTTTAGACAATAAGGAGAAAATTAGCTGATTTCACAATACAAAAGCCTGAAATTTCTTTAAATATTTGCTGAATGAATTAGCAGAACAAAAAAATGAGTAATGACTGAACTAGTGATTATGAAATAATTTTTTGGTTCTTATTTTGCCCCTATCCTCTCAGGCTATGATGTGTTATGTTAAAACATTGTTATGAAATTGTTATGCTAAAAGAAAATACAAAACAATAATTGATGCAACTCAGCTCTTTTAACTTAGTTTTTATTAGCCAGTTGATGATGATCTCCTATCTTTATATTTCACAACGCTGTGTGCTGTACCATGCCAAGTCACTTCAGTTGTGTCTGACTCTTTTCAACCCTATGGATTATAGTCTGACACTCTCCTCTGTCCATAGGATTCTCTAGGCAAGAATACTAGAGTAGTTGCCATTTCCTTCTCCAGGGGATCTTCCCGACCCGGGGATCTAACACACGTCTCCTGCATTAGCAGGTAGATTCTTTGGGCCACCTGGGAAGCCCATATTTGATAGTAGGTCATATTAACCTACTACCTCCCATGTTTGACATTATTTGAAAATAATACATAACTTTAGGTTAAGTACCTACCATCCGGAAAGTCAGAAATAGAAAAGATTTACACATTTGACACTTGTCCCTGTGTATATTGACCTCCATCTCACATTCTTATCCGTCAGTAGATAAAGTTCACCAGTGATTGAGAGATTAGATCGTAAAATGTGTGTTTTATTTTGTGTTATTGATAGTGATCAAAAGTGCAATAGATCTTGTTCAGCTGCCAGTGATGGTTGTTAAAGGCATTAACACCATGACTTAGGGACCTTTTCTCCAAGGACGCTAATAATGGGTAGAGATGGCACACAGTCTAAGGGGAAAGGGTGTGGTGGGAAGAAGAGGAACACTTTAAAGATATTAATCATACAGACCTACTGAAATCCCTTATCTCATGACTAGTAACTACTTCACTGAGAAGGAATTAGCTCTCACATTTAAAATGGGAGATGACTATAAAGAAGGAGAAAAAGGTTATTTATTTCCAGACACTGCCAACTTCCATATTGCTCTCTTGCTGTGTCATAGTCACAGACCTGTACAATGACAGGAAAAATAACTTCTAATCTTCCTGTTCAAGAAACGATTTTATTGATCTCTACTCTATCTTTTATTTTTCTTGTGATTCAGCAGGTCAGAACTGCACGTGCTCCTGTAGCTTTCTATCATTCAGCAAGATATCCATTGAGTTAAAAATGTCTTACAATAGGAGAGGAAGATATTTATTTCAGCACCAAGGAGAGTACCCTGTTCGTTTCAAATGGTGTTATGCATTCAAAACTGCATATTATTCATGAGGCTGGAAAGAAATTGAAAGGTGGTTTGACAGAAACCTGCTAAAAACTTATCTCATAAGATAGCTTATGAGAAAAGTTCTAACCATTTCTATAAAATTAAAAACTTGCCAAAGTTTTGTACATGTATCTGATTTCAACAATGCACTAATCTTTTAGCTTTAAAATACAACAGGATTAGAGATTATTTGTCTATTTTTCAAATGTCAAAACCACAGACTCTGGATGGACTTAGGTTTAAGGAAGTTTTAGTGAAGTCACAGAAGAGTTAAATTAACCATAATTAAAAACTCCATGATGCAATGAGAGATTATCACCCTAAGTGAAGTCAGTCAGGAAAACAAAGTAAAAACCATGATAGGAATCCAATGAACCTGTCTATAAAACAGAAACAAAATCAGGGACATAAAGAATAAGACTGGTGGTTGCTGAGGGGGAGATGCATGGGAGAGGGTAGGAGAGAGGGCTTAGGATTAGCAGATGCAAAATGGTATATATAAGGTGGATAAACAACAAGGTCCTACTATATAGCACAGGCAGCTGTGATAAACCATAATGGAAATCGTATGAAAAAGAATGTACATGTGTGTGTGTACATATATAACTGTATATATATATATATATACATATATAACTGAGTTTCTTTGTTGCACAACAGTAATAAGCCCAACATTGCAATTCAAATATACTTCAATAAATTTTTTTTTTAAGTCCATGGGGTCCATGTGAACAAGTCCTAAAATCTTGCTCACTGCTGTGTCCTCAGAGCTTGGTACATGGTAAATGCTCAATAAATATTCATGAGAGTCAAGTGAGAAAGAATGAATTAATGAATGGCATTCATTTAGTGAGTAGGAAGGAATTAATGACTATCTGGCTCATAATGAAAAATCACTTTCTGCAACCAGTCTCAGAGGTCCTCACACTGCTGCTGCTGCTACTGCTAAGTCGCTTCAGTCGTGTCCGACTCTGTGCGACCCCATAGACGGCAGCCCACCAGGCTCCCTCGTCCCTGGGATTCTCCAGGCAAGAACACTGGAGTGGGTTGCCATTTCCTTCTCCAATGCATGGAAGTGACAAGTGAAAGTGAAGTCGCTCAGTTGGGTCCGACCCTCAGCAACCCCATGGACTGCAGCCTTCCAGGCTCCTCCATCCATGGGATTTTCCAGGCAAGAGTACTGGAGTGGGGTGCCATTGCCTTCTCCAGTCCTCGCACTGCTCAGCCTGAAACATGGACCCCCTTTCTGTGCCCTGTATCAACAGTGACTTTGGATCTCAGGGAAAAATCTTGTTCCAGATCACACTTTTCAACTCCACTAAGCTTTCAGTGTAAATGGTTCTCCTTAGAGCCCTGGAAAGGTCACTGAGGTTTCAATCGGTGTAATCCTATATCTCCAGGGCACCATAGCATCCACCCACCTGTGGCTCCTCCAATGCTCAAGTCAGCCAGTCAGTCTGGGTCTGCCCTGTTACCCGTTGGACAGGACGTTAACTCTCATCTTCCCAAAGTCCCCAGAGAGACAACTACTTGTCCCTATTCCCTAGCAACCCAGCAACCCATTCCTTGTGTGGCAAAAGTAGAAAGCACCACACCTTGCTCTGCTGAGAGATCCCCAGGAGTCCAGAGACATTTACGTTCAGCTGTGCTAGGAGACAAGTGACAATCGTGCCTTTCTGCTTTTAGTTGTCACCACAGCCAGACACGGGGTCACCCTGAGAGACTAGAATCTACCAAAGACAAGGCCAAAGGTGAAAGAGAAAACACGAACAAGTAAAAACAATGTCTAAATAGACGTTTCCAACAGTCGGCAGGTTGTGAAGACTTCTCAGGCCTCTGAAACCCTTTCCTTTTTCCTATGTCTATTTGTGCAATGAAACAAGTGTGAATCAAGTCAAGCCTCCTGGCTCCTAGGTAGGTACAGCCCAGTTCTTAGCTCCTAGAAGGATTCTGGGCTAAGGCTCCACTCTACTTGGACTGTACTATCAGGCCCCCAAAACGGGGGGAGCTGCCTGGGAAGGACTGATTTCCATTTCAAACTGCATTCTGGTACTTTGTACTCCAGCACCATTGGCCGATCAATATTTAATGCTTGGAGATTCTGACTCTGCGGGAGTCATGTCAGGGGACCTTGGGAGCCAATCTGCTTGAGCTTCTGAGTGATAATTATTCATGGGCTCCTGCCTCTTGCTCTTTCTCTCGCACGGTCCCACTCTGCAGACTCAGTGCCTTATTCAGTCTTCTCTCTCGCTCTCTGCGCTGCTGTAGCCGGACCCTCCGCCTTCGCCACCGCTCAGCATCTGCACATCCCTACAATGGCTAAAACAGCAATGGGTAAGGCATCGCGCCTCGTTCTTTCTCGGCTCCACCTGAAGCCCACCTCTTACCTTTTCTCTTAGAGCTTAGAAGGCATTCGGAGATATTTTCTAGAAGAAAAGACATTACTGGTAACATAGGAATTGTGAAGGATAGAGGCAGCTCCGGGGTTTGAGGGAGAGCAAAGAGGGGATCTTTGAAAATCTAAAGCTAAGGATTTTTTTTTTTAAGGTGGAAGCAGGTAAGTTGCTGTCCCATGGGGAGCGAATTTATTCTCTTTCCATATTTAAAATTAAGGCTTAGCCGTGGGGGGAGGGGGCTACCTTAACTATATGCCTTAAATGGGGTTAAGGGACATTTTGGAAAGTGCTTTGTAACGTCCTTTATTTCTTCTCTAGTTGAAGATTAAGAAAGTAAGAAAATAGGGAAGAGGAAAGAGGATGGGAGAAAGGAAAAAGAAAAATGTAAAGTCAAAGTGGTCCCATCTAGGCTGTTTGGAAGATGGGTGGAGACGAGGGGAAGCGGGTGAAGAACCGGGCAAATTTTATGGTATTGTCTGGTGGCAAAACCCGCTAGTCCTGGGGCGCGGTGTGGGGAGGTAAAGGCGCGGGGCGGGGTTGCGGGGAGACCTACACTCCTTTGTTTTAGGGAGAGGGAGGGGATGGAGAAAGGAAGTCGGGAGGGCACAGAGGGCGCGGGTGGGCAGCTGCAGGGGCGGGGAAGCGCGCGGTTAGGGAGGGACAGCGGTTTCGCAGGCGCTGGGGTGGGGTTTCTTTGTGTGAAGACGAGCCGTCCCGGGGGAGGGGGGGGGAGCGGGGGGGAGGCACCTGCAGCGCGGGGCACACAATGCGGACTGCCCCACCCTGTGCGAGCCGCGCCGGCGCCCTGCCCCCGCCCCGCCCTCCACCGGGTGCAGCATCTCCCGCGTAAAGGGGGGCACGGGTGCGGAACGCGGCGCCAAGCCTGGAGCCCAGCCCTGGGTAGACAGCGACGCCACGCCCCGCGCCTCGCGCTCCAGACTCCCAGCCTCGGCTTCCGAGTGAGACCTGGCCATTACCCCCGCCTTCCCCCCCCTGGCCTCATTGTTCTGTTTATAGAGAGAAGAGGAGAAAAGTGGGTTAAACATTTTTTCTTTTCAAAACCACATCACCTAGGGTGATTAGACTTAAACGCGATAAATTCTTCCTTCATTAATTTGATCGGTGAGGGGAAAAGCTTTTGGAAGCTAGATATGCGTACACATAATAATTCAGATACAAAAGAGGTCAAGGTCTTTAACTGAGCCAAGTGATATAACAGTTTTGTAGGTCAAACAGTGCCAAACATCCGCAATTTTCATAGGCTCAGCCGGTATCAAGAGACAGATACCAAACGAGGTTCCGGATCCAAGGCCTCCAACCCCAACCCCTGGGTCTTGCGCCTCCAGGGCCCCTCAATGGCCCCCGGGGACAGGCAGGGAGGGGCTGGAGCTCAGGCGGCGGCTGGAAGCACCCCTCCCCCGGAGCGGGATTCGGAGAAGGGAGAAGAGGCGTAAGAGGTTTGCTCTGGACCACTTCGCCCTGCCCCACCCTCCCAGGCGGAGCCCGGGAGACCTCCGGCTCAGATTCTTGGCAAAGGGGAAGGGGCTTGGGGAGAGGGCCCTAGAGCGATATGCAGTCCTAGAGCCCTCTTTTCCAGCCCCGCGGTCTAGAACAGACAGGACGCCCCTCGATGTGCGCAGACCCCGGACGTTGCTCGGAGTCCGGGCTCGGAGCCGCTCCCAGCCCACGGAGTGGCTCTGCAGAGAGGCCGGCCCGAGCCCCGCCCGGCCACACAAAGGCGCGGCCCCACCCCAGCCGGCCGCGGGGCCGCAAGTGGTGACCCCTTCCCAGGAGTGCGAGAGGCGCTTCTCTTGCCCCCCCACAGTCCAGGAAGCCTGGGATTGCTTCCCCCAGCCGAAGCACACGACTCACGCCCTGTTCAGGTGGAGACCCCTGGGGTGGTCTTGGTGCGAGAGACCCTCGCTCCTCGAGCGAGGGCTCAGCCCCACCCTTCCCAGCTGGGGCGCAGACCCGACAGCGGCTGGCCGGATGGGGGCGCACTTGGCAAGCAGGCGCGTGGATCGCAGCCAGCCCTGCAGAGCCCCGCGCCGCGCCCTGCGCGCCCCTCCCCGGAGCTGGGCGCTCGCCCCCACGGGTGCAGCCCAGGAGACCGGTTTCTACGCAGTGTCCTGAACTACCCCAGCTCCCCACAGTCGTGGTTCGCCCTCAAGTCGGGAAAGGGTCTGAGAATGGGGGGTGGAGGCGATCTGGCTCTGCGCTCTGCACCCCCACCGAGAGGTTTCTGCTGCAGGAGGGCTTCTGCAAACTCATCACCATCATCAGTATTACTGCTGTTATTTCAAATTATTATTGTTTGATGACTCAGGTGCCATATTTGTTCAAACGGTTTGAATGATCGCATTTCAATGAGGATTAACCCTTGCTGCGCTAGCTTTTCTTCCTCCAATTCCCAACTCCCTTCTCCCAGAAAAGAATGCATTTCTTCTTTAATTATACTTTATAAAACAAGTATATGTTTGGTTGTTGTAAGGATTTTGTATGTTCATAAGTGAAGGTGCTTGCTAAGGGCAGGGCTTGTGTGCCAAAGATTGCTGGAATATTCTCCGCAGAGAATTGTTTGTGGCTGCAATATGCATATATAATTGAAATATTATGATCTTAGCACTTGTATTCCATAGGCCATATCTATAAACATACCAACGTACGTTATGCACAAAATTTTAATTGTTTCTTTTTTATTTTCGAAACTCAATTTTGCACAGAAACGTGGGTCGTGAAACGGTAGCCATCGTTCCATTAATAAAAATTCCACCCCAAATACGACAAATGCGAGGGCCCTTTCTGCCATGAGTAAGCAAATCAGGAAAAGAAGTACAACCTCTGCGTTATTAAAATAATGGATTTTGAAATCATTCCAGTTCCAACGCATAATCAATTAATCACCAGGGCGGATGCTTTCTCCTGATTCATTAAACAATTATTGTATTCAGCATGATTGTACTAGATGCATATAATACTCCCTGTTATCCTCTCTAATGAAGTAGACACCTTCTAAATGGATACATAAATAACTGGAAGTGGAAAGAGGAGGATTTGGTCAAATTTTCAGGATAAGATGGAAAGAAAAACAGCAGTAGCTATCATTTTATCTTTTATGTATAGTTCATACCAGGCGAGTAAGCTGAGCCTACAGTAAGCATTACTGACTCAGTGCAGCCAAAGGCAAATAGCTGTTTTAATGATATAAATTGATACATTTGCTGGTGGTTGTCTTACTTGAAAGAAAATAAAATTTTCAGTGATAATTAAGATTGGATGGTTTGTCATATTAAAATCTGCAACTTTTAAAGTTAATTAAAATTAACCATGCTTTTGTGATGTGACTTACAGATTTGTACTAAATTATTCTAAGGAGAAAAGGAGTATTTTTATTGTCAGAGCAATTGTCTCTGCCCTTAATCATTAACATTTTTTAGCAGAGATGTATTGTTACATTCAAAATGCGTTTGCTTACTTTTGTATTTTTTAATTATTAATGGATAGAACATGGAATAAGCATTTGACACATTATGTCTCCCATCAAATAATTCGTTCTCAGTGGTGAAATGCTGCAAGAGGTTACATTTTTCTCAGATTCAAGAAATGTCCTCTCCCAGTGTCATAAAGCCAGTTCATGTAATGAAATAGTTTTCCTCCCTGTAATTTGGGATCAAAATAATTACTCAATTCTGTGATTATCTAGTTGTAGCTATCAAGCAGAATTTTTAAGCTAAATCTGTAAAATTAAAAATGAAATGTAAGATAAATCAATTGCATAATTAATTGAAGAGTTTTGTCACTGATAAATTCAAACCATTTTTAAGAAAATGCCTGATTTATCAATAACTGTGTTTTTTATTCCAGCCAACTATACACCTACCCCACCCCAGCCCCACTCCCACCAGCTCATTGCTCACATAGGCTGGAGGAAGCTGGCCTCAGAGCCGAGGGCTACCCTTTTTGGGTGTGGTCACCCCAGGCAGCTGAAATTTAACTCCAATTCACTCTAGTTTCCCCTGTGGTCTTAGACAAATACACATTATTCTGCTGTCACACAATCTGTGACCTTATATGAAAAACGCAAGAAATTTTCGAAAAAAGAAAAAAAATACAGAATTAGCCAGCGACCCAGATGTTTCCAGAACCAAGGCTCTTTGCTGGTTCTTCGAACTGGAAAAGCTTGGTGCCTGCATTAACTTTTCACACCACTAGAGGGCAATCATGTTCTCAAAAAAGTAGATTTACTTATTTAAATCTTAAATTTGCTTAAATAAGCAAATCTTACTTGCTTATTTAAGCCCTGTTTCAAATACGTGCTATTTATTATAATAACTTATTTTACCTGAAGCATTCACTTGCTTATTGGAGATTTGCTTATTTAAGCCCTGTTTCAAATACTTGCTATTTATTATAATAACTTTTTACCTGAAGCATTCACTTGCTTATTGGATAAGTTAATGTCATGCTTAACCTAGTGAATGAAAAAGGTTTGTGCACTTTTTCAAGGAGACATGAAATGAGCCATCTTAACAATCTGAAAGTAGGTGTTCAGTTCAGGAAGTAGGTGTAGGTCCTGGTTAATTCTCTGATGATTTTACTTTTCTAGTATCATTACATTGTTATTGTAATGTCATTTATATTATTTGGGGAGTGGATACATAGTAGACAGTGGTCAGTAGTAATATCAAGATTATATAGGTACAGAATGTTTCAATGTTTAAATAAATTAATAAAACAAAAACATTGTTTACTTATTCATTTATTTAAAATGTGCTTATTGTTGTGGATGCATCTGAATGTCACTCTCCACCCTCAGGGATCTTGCAAGTTAGTGGCTAAAGCAGACAGATGCAATGTGATACTGAGAGGGCTCCCCCACCCCCCAATTGGCTGTTACTGTTTCCTTCTTTTTCAGCTTTTTTTCCATTAAAGGATATCTCTTTTAAATTAAATCCAGTGTGATTTCAGCTCGAATATTTAAATCTAATGTTTTGTCAGCTTTCAATAATTATTGAGTATCCCCATGTAGTAGTTTTATTAGTTCAGTAGAAAATTGATGTTAATTTTAATGCAAGAAGAAGAAACAGATAAGCAAAGCCAATTTTTAGGATTATCAAAATTGGATTTTTTTAATGTTTGCATTGGTAGGGAATTCTTTTTCTCTTATATTTCATGTAACTAAAATCCAACCGTAAAATATTTAATCAGTTCATATTACTATGCTTCCCAGATTTAACGTGCATGTGAATTACCCCTGCCTTTCATTAAAATGCAAATTTTAATAGAGTCGGTCTGGTGGAAGCCAGATATTCTGCATTCCTAACAAGTTCCCAGAAGATGCTGATTCTAACCACCAAATACATTGATTTAAGAAATATAAAACTGTGATATATATGTACCTTCCACAGTAAGTTCTGACATTATGTCTTAACATTTTCAAGTCTATGGCAATCTTTACAAAATATTTCACCTCCAATCTCATACACCTAGG
The DNA here is from genome assembly GCF_014754425.2 of Oryx dammah. Classification (NCBI taxonomy): domain Eukaryota; kingdom Metazoa; phylum Chordata; class Mammalia; order Artiodactyla; family Bovidae; genus Oryx; species Oryx dammah. Next base: position 54,746,435 of record NW_024070203.1, read on the forward strand.
GATTTTATTCCTCTGGGAGTTATGTGTTCTGTGCCATCCATTCTCTTTTGATTGGACTTTTAAATATATTCGTATATTGCAGGACTCAGCAGAAGACCTTCAGGAGAATGTGGAAATAAGAATTTGTGTGTGTGTATGTACCTGTGTGTGTATAAGAACAGAATGTAACTTGTGGTACAGTTGAGAAGGATGACAAATCAATAATGCTCATTCCTGTCATTCACAAAACAATATGCAGAACAAAAAGTTCAATTCAGAACCTTTTACTTGTGGAATGTTGTGCAAAAGTCTGTAACCCCATTTACCACATTGGACTAATTCATTGCCAGTACTCCACACACTAAAGAAATTAACAAGGAGGATCTAGCAGCACTAAGATTTTCTCTCAATACATCCTGCATTTATCACTTACCAAATTATCTAAGAGCATTTCTTCCTGGATACCATATTAGCAAATTATTAATAATCTATTGAGCATGGATGGGTATTTGAAAACAAATTATGTGTGTGTTATCTGCTTATGTAAACTAATAAGGGACTTCTGTTATTCAATACTGACTTTCTAAAAAGGTGACCTAGAGGTAAAGAAATATGCTGTCAAGGAATATCATCAAAGATATCCTACATCAATCCTTCCATGCAGTGGGTTGGGTTGCTGACCGTGCAAAAATTACATGTCTGGAAATGCTATCCTGATACTATGCATGAAATATTATGCATAGAAAAGGTACTATGCATGAAATATCTCAAATTATAGATTTACTATTTCCCAAATAGGGCATTAAAAATACGGTCCCAAAATAAAGCTGACCAGAAATAGTACAATACACTGTTTTTCTCTGTGAAATTGGAGTAAGCCTCAAGGTTGTCCATCCTTTTGTTCCTCCTGTCCATTTCAGGGTCTCTCAAAAGCTAGGAAACTTTCCCTTTTTGCAACTCCTAGTACATTTCAAAAGGAAGAAGACAGCATTATTAAAGTAATACATGTTTTGAACATTTAATCCTAGCAGTCTTGAGCAGTCTTGTCCTCATCAGGACACAACAAAGAAATCTAAACTAGTGTTCCTTGAAAACTGAGCCAAAAAAACTTGCTGATTGGTCCTTCAATCAATAGTTTTCCTATGATGCTGGTTGTTTTCAAGAGTCATTTTTCTGGCATAGAAGTAAATTTCAGAGTGTCTATAAGAAATTACTTTATTGATTTCATCCTTACCTGGCATATATAACATACTAGGCACTAAACACTTCCCACATTTCATTATCCAGGCCTCCTCAACAGTCAGTACCATTACAGATGAGGAAACTGAGTCCCAGAGAAGAGGAAGGACTTTCCCAAGGTCACATAGTTTCTCAGACCCAGAATTTGAACCCAGGTGTCCTGGCTCCAGAATCTTCATCTTTAATGGGTAACCTTACATGTCAGGTTTTCTCAATGAGGTTCGAACCAGTGACACCACCATCTTAACAGGCCCAATGGGCTCATCTTTTCTGAGCACAGAAGCACCTTGAAGATGAAACACCTTCAAATTAATGACTCGTTATAATAGCTAACCTGGGGCTTATTACAGTAATTGCCATGATTCAGGCTTTTGGAGAAAGAGAGCTATGAGACCTTGGGGGCTGTAATGTATGGCACCACCTGGCTTTCTGAAGCCTCAGCTGAGAGCACAGCAGGGACTTCTCATGTGGACACAGTGATTTTCTTTCTGGGAAAAAAAAAATCTTAATCTAATCAGTATCATCCTGGTTGACACATTTCACATGGACTCTCAGCTGTCTCCATAGGCCCTAGATGTATAATTTTAATATTTTGTTTTATAAAATAAATCTAGAGCTAAAAGAGACAGCAGTGGTATCCACTTTGAGTATAACCATTAGACATTACTTGAAGATTTCTCCATCATATTATCTCAAAAGCAGACAGGCAGGCAAGATTGATCTGTGAGAAGGTTCTGAATCACCTGTGACACATTTTAAATTATCTTTTAATAAAGGAATCAGGTCCTGTCATAATAAAGGAATCAGGTCCTGTCATTTGTCAAGGAGACATTTGCAGTAGTAAAATCTGTGTTTATATAGCCCATTTTTATTAGTCGTGATTAAAGATAACAATTTGTGTTCATTTGTTCTTGCAAAACACTTTTATGTGAATGTAAAGGTTAATTAATGCATCTCAGCAATCATTTTGCTAGTCATCTGGAAATATAGCTTCTCGAGGAATTGTACTTAAGAAAAGAAGCCACACACACATAAAACCATAACCAAAATTTTAAGGTTTTTCTCATTTGTAATTTTGTTGACCTCCAGATTAAAACATTTAATACTTTGAAAAATTATAAGATTCCAAAAATTTGTTTTTGTGACCAACCATAGATAATTATAGTTCTTGTATAGTACATTAAATGTAATGCTTTCTGATTGATTTTTTAAATCATAAAGTGGTGGCTATAAGAATGCTTATTTAGCAGTTATTCTTCTGGAATAATTGTACTTTAGATGTCAGATTGTTTATCATTCGTTAGCACAAGTACTTAGTGTAACAATAAATCATCAGTGATATGAATCTGTCAATCTTTTGGTTATATGTCTATATCAGTATAAAAAGAAATTGATGAAATTCATCTAGACTTAGTTCCACAATTACTTGCACAAGAAAGTATTTTAAAGTTTAGATTTTCATTCTACTCCCTATCTTGGAACATTTTTTTTTTTTCCCCTTTTAAAAGCAACCATAATGGAGCCAGTTTTGCACAAAACTGATTACAGTAAGCCTAGTAACAGTCTTTCAGTTTGGGCTTTCTAGTAAATAGAAGCCTAACTCACATGATAAATTTCAATCTATAAAATGTTGTTTCACAACCGAGACGAGATGAGAATATCATATCAAGATGTTACTTCTTAACAGTTCTAGACTCTAATGGGGAGGAGCACCGATCATTTGGAGGGAGGCTATGCAGCCTGCCTTGGAACCCTGCTTCAGAACATTCAGACTTGTCTTTACTACTCCATGCTGCTTTTTTTTCCTAACACACTAATGTCTATTGTTATTTAAGTCTTAGCTTTATCTGAGCAGTGTCAGTTAGCACCCTTCTCACAGTAATTGTTCAAACACATGAAATATCACGAGCTGATTCTAGTCTTTTGTTGTCCAGGTTACATGATCCAAGACTCCTGTTACTTTAAAAGTCATTGGTTCATTCTACTTCTGACCTACTTTTTCCTTTTACAATTAAAAAAAGAAGCAGATAAACATAGAAGATTGAAAATGTTCAAAAGAAGAACTAGCATGACTTATCATTATGGGACCTTGTGGTTCTCAGAAAATATTCACAAGCTCCATCCTTTTTAACTTTCAAATACTCCCTATGAAATGAGCATAGTATACATGTTACTCTGTTTAAAAATGCTCAGAAAACTTACTTAAGCAAGTTTACATATGATAAGTTTTAGAGCTAGAGCCAGAACACATTGCATTATATATGTAATAGTATATATAACATATGTATGGTATATATAATATATTTTTAATTATACATATTTATATGTGTAATAAAGATATGTATATGTCTTTATTAGACCTTTATATACATATCTCTTTATTAGAACACAGGTCTAATAAAAATACACGTCTTTATTAGACCTGTATATGATTTTACTGATATATGAAATCTGCAAAACAAAATAAAAAATCCATAGATAGGTGAGGGGGTGCAGGATTGGGCGAAATAGGTGAGAAACATTAAGTACAAATTTTCAGTTATAAAATAAGGCACAAAGATATAATGTACAACATACATAATATAGTCAATAATATTGTAATAACTTTGTTATACATGATGACAGATGGTAACTAAACTTATTGTGGGAATCATTTTATAATGTGTAAAAATATTGAATCAATATGTTGTTCACCTGACATTAATATAATATTAAAGTCAATTATACTTCAATAAAAAGATGTAGATATCTAATATACATTGTATATCTTAATATTATATGATTAGGTAGAATTAGATTAGACATGATATCTATGATATAAACCATACACATCACATCTTTTTAGATATGTTATGATAATATATAATTAAGTAAGCTAATAAAGTTTAGCACTTTTTCTCCTGTCCAGTAACGAAATATGCACAAGTGAAGAAAGGCAGGCATTGAGTGGGTTTGCCTTCAGTCTAAAGTTATAAATGGTTAATGGCATTAATTAAAATAGATTCAAGTACCCATTCCATTCTGAAACCTATGCAAGGTGTGTAAAAATATAAATAATCATGGTCCTCACCATTGGAGAATTTAGTTTTTTGAAGAAAACAGGACCCTGAACATACAAAAAAATAATAATAACCAGTAATAATAGCTTATAACTATAAATAGAAGTGTCTGCCATTTTAACAATTTTGCTATACTACCCTGAAGTATTGTTACAATACAGTACATGATACACTAAGACCGTCAATTAGAAAGCACAGAGATCCATCCAAAGGCTATTAAGTTACTCTGGCAGATCAGAAGTGGATATGGGGGTTAGATGGACATAGGTTTAAGTCTTGCCCCATCTATTCACTATCTGATAATCCTTGAGTGAATTATCATCTCTATACTGCCATTTTCTCAATCATATCTCACAATATATCTCAGGGAAAAATAATACCACCTAAATTACACGGTTGTTGTCAGAAAAAGGCAAATACTGTATGATATCACTTATATGTGGAATCTAAAAAAAGTACAAATGATATTTTTGCATACATGCAAACCAGAAACAAACTCACAGACACAGAAGGCAAGTTCATGGTTACCAAAGGAGAAAGGGGAGAGCGGAGAGACAAATCGGGTATGGGATGAACAGATACAAACTACTATGTATAAAATAGGTAAGGATATACTGTATAGCACAAGGAATTACAGCCATTATCTTATAACCTGTAATGGAGTATAATATGAAAAAATACTAAATCCCTATACTGTACACCCGAAACTATTGCAATGTTGGAAATCAACTATACTTTGATTTTTAGAAAATCACATGGTTGGTGAGAGGTTAAGTAAACAATTCAATATTAAGCATTTCATAATCCAAATCCATCACAGGCTTCCCTGTTGGCTCAAACAGTAAAGAATCTGCCTGCAATGCGAGAGACCTGGGTTCGATCCCCTAGAGAAGGGAACAGCTACCCACTCCAGTACTCTTGCCTGGAGAATTCGATGGACAGAGGAGCCTGGCAGGCTACAGTCCATGTGGTTGCAAAGAATCGGACACGGCTAAGCGACTTTCACTTCACAATCCAAATAGTAATCCCCTTCCCTGACACCTGCAATGGATGATGAAAACAGTAAACAAAAATATTAATTTAAACAACTAAATTCTTTTACTTTGTAAATTTTACATATAATAACAAATCTACTAGAATTACTTGGAATTTAGGAAATGATCATTACTCAGTAATTCTTTGTGGTAGAGGGAGAACTGATAACAATATTTAAGAAACAGCTGCCAATATCATATATCTCTAAGATAAATCCATTCCAGGAAATGCCAGAATCAAAAGTATTGGGTTGGCCAAAAAGTTCATTCAGGTTTTTCCATAAGATGTCAGAGAAAACCTGAGCAAACTTTTTGGCCAATCCAATGCATTTCTTCTGAATTTATCTCTCATCTCATGTTTCCCTGTTGTATTTCATATCTCATCCTCCCTCAAATATATATATAGTATCAATAAAACTAACCCTCTTGCCTACCTAGTAAGGCTCATCAACATAAAATAGCATATTCAGTAGAAATAAAAACTGATTCCAGAAGCATTAAAATGTAAAAGTCTTCACTGAATTTTCTTGGAGAGCAGTCTCTTGTTCTTAAAAAGGTTATTAACCTATCAATTTTGGGGGAAATTATATCACATGCCACACTCAGACACACACACAGACTCTCTTGTTCTTAAAGTCTTATCAGCCCATCAGTTTTATCCAAATCTGACATCACTTGACTATTTCATAATCTCTCTTTCCTATTTCTTCAATTTCCTCCCTACCTGGAACTCTCCTGCTCTCTTCCATTTTCAACACCCATCCTTCAGCTAGATCTTTTCTTTCAGGAATAACTTCAGATATTTCTTACCTGGACCAATTTAGCCTTCCTACTCTCCACCCATTTGTAAATAAGCACAACAAAAATAACTAGAGCCAAGCAGTAAAAACAGAATACTCCTTAGATAACTCTGGTGGGGAAATGGATAGAGATGTACAGTTTAGTATTGTTCTCCAAGTCATTCATAAAAATAATACCTTTTCAATCAATAGCGTTCCAAGTACTGATCGGTAAAACACTGTAAAATATTAGTGGAACATTATTATTTAAATAATTACGATAAATAAGTAAGATTAGCATTCATCTGACATCTGATGTTACAGAGACTTAAGGGAGCATAATTGACTACTGACTCAAAGGGCATTATCACTATTTTGCCTGCAATCCATCAATTCATATAAATATATGGTACATAAGCCTGGAATTATATTTATGACATAATTGTAGGCATATTAATAGAAACATTTACATTTACAAGTGTAGTGTAGTCCTTTGACAAATTAGATACTGTTGATGACTGCCATCTACATATAAAAATGCTCCATATTGTTCACATTTATAGGCCATAAAATGCAGGTGATAAAATATCATCTTTCTACTCTCTCATAAACAAGAAATAATGACAAAGGAGGAGCTTTATAGGAAAGCATCAATACAATTTAAACACTCAAAGGGTCATAATATATTACACTGAGTAGAAAAATTAAGCTGTAAAGAAAATGTAGATATTCTCTCACCTTAAAAAGTCAAACAAGGTTCCAAATGCCTAACCAAAACACGGAAGTACGGAGAAAAGACCTACATCTCTTCCGTTAACAAAACACTTGGTTTTTAAAAGAGCTTAGTAGTAGAACAAATAAAAGAAAATGCAATGCAGTATCTGGATGAACATTTTTTATAAGTTCAGCATTAACATTGAAGAAATATTGAATTAAGCTGCTTTGAAAGAATTGAATTCCACCTGCTGAAATTTTTCTTAAGATGAATTTTTTAAGCATACACAGTAGCAGTCTGTATTGGGGTTTTGAGTTTCAGGAAGCTATATTCCAACACATGCAAGAGAAGAGTCCCAGAAAAATGTAACTTGGGAGAGAACAATGAATTTTATTACCTGCTTGCAGAGCTGAAAAGAATAAACGCATACCCACTTTTGCTGCTGTGTGTGTGTTGGGGTTTCCGTGGTGGCTCAGGTGGTAAAGAATCTGCCTGCAATTCAAAAGGCGTGGATTCAATCCCTGGTTCATGTAGATCCCCTGAAGAAGGAAGTATATTCCATTATTCTTGCCTGGAGAGTTCTATGGACAGATGAGCCTGGCAGGCTACAATCCATGGGGTTGCAAAGAGTTGCACACGGCTGAGTGACTAACGCACACACACGCTTCGTTGTCAGTAAAAGAATTGCAGAAAAATATATAAATTGGGAGAGAGCAATGGATTTTACGACTTGCTTACATAGCTGAAAAGAATAAATGCCTACCCACTTTTGCTGCTACTGACAACAAATAGCCAACATTTTATCACTTTTGATAAATTTTAGAAGTGAACGCTGAATACATGGAGTGAGGACCAGTCAGCTAAGTCAAATAAGATTTCTCAGAACTGCTTCTGCAAAAAAGTTTGGTCTCCTAGAAACAAAGAGTAAGCAGGCTTTGCAAATCAAATCTAGCTCTCCTTGATCTTTCTTCCGGTGAACTCTACAGGGTTACCATCTAGCAATGCACTAGGCAATTAGCCACATACTGACTTGTAGCAACTTTCTGTGGTCATCATATTCCCTGTCATTTATTGGTCCCCTACTATGCATGAACCAGGGACATGTCACATACCCCTCTGCCCTTTTTCCTATTTCATTTTTATGTCAACTCTCAAACAGGTTTCATTATCCCCGCTTGACAAGGAAGGAAGGGAGAAGCCACAGGAAGCTCTGTAACTTTGTCGAAGTCACACGCACTGTTCAGGGCGGAGGCAGGTTTCAGGTCTCAAGCTCCCTGCATTCGCTCCAGCTGCCTTGCCAAGAATGGTTGTTGACTTTGTGTGTTGCTACAGACATTACTTGTCTTATGTGCAGCTATACTAAGGATTTCTTTTAGGCCAGAACCACATTTCATGCACCTCATCTCCCCTCAGGGCTGGCAGTAATAATACTGTTGGCTAATGTGCACTAAGTATTTAGTGTGCTGAGTGTAGTGACACTGGGCCAGATATCTTAATATTATTACCATCCCCATTTCACAGGTGGGCAAGGGAGGGAGGGCAAGTCACCCACAGCTCGTAGGTGCTCGGGCTAGGATTTGAACCAAATCAATCTGACCCCGGAACCTGCCTGGGCAACAGTGCCTACAGCCTCCCTTGGACACAGCAGGGGCTCCATTTGTGTTCAGTAATTTGATGAGATAAGGATGAAGCAAAGTCTCAGAATTACAAGAAGAAAAATGCCACAACATTTCACTATAGCCACACTCTGCAGGACTTCAAAAGTCAAAAAAACAACAAGCTAGAAAAGATTGATCTTTATAACAATATCTTATACTAGTTAGCACTTCGGTTTCGCAAAACATCATTTAATTCAGTCTCTACAATGATATCTTATCCTACCCCCATTTTTTTGAATTAACTCATATTTAGAAGGTTTAGTAAATTTGTTAAAATCGGATAGATCCTAAACTAGAGTGTAAGTCTTGAGTTTTTACTCATGTTTTTTCTATTATGCCAAGGTAATATTTATTCATCTTTTGTCAGTATCATGGGCTTCCTTGGTGGCTCAGCTGGTAAAGAGTCTGCCTGTAATGCAGGAGACCCAGGTTCAATCCCTGGGTTGGGAAGAGTCCCTGGAGAAGGAAATGGCAACCCACTCCAGTATTCTTGCCTGGCAGATCCCATGGAGCGGAGCCTGGCAGTCAGTTCTCCAGGCCAGAATACTGGAGTGGGTTGCCATTCTCTTCTCCAGGGGATCTTCCAACCTGGGGATCGAACCAGGGTCTCCTGCATTGCAGGCGGATTCTTTACCAGCTGAGCCACCAGGGAAGCCCAGAAAAGCAACAGAACCTATAAATGAATGCAGAGGAGACATTTACCTGCCTCTTTTTTTCTCCTTACATAGAGGGACGTGCTTACCAGCTGTGAAGGTGACCTTATGAAAGACAGGGTGAGCAGGTTGCTTAAATTTTGCCTGGGAACTGAGCAGTTATTGTTGTGTTACTAACTAGCACCATTTGAAACTATCGCCATAGTTCCAGCTGTGGGATAAGCGCTAAGTGACAGAAGCAGGCCACTGCACAGCACAGAAATTCCTGTCTGTAGCATAAAAGGAAGTTAGTAAATTTACTGGAGAGAATCAGTGAGCTCAGTCTGGGTCCAACATCTGGGCTCTTAACCCCCCACTCTTCTATCCTCTGTGGGGAAGCCAGCTGAGCCACAGAGAGATGGGGGGTGGGAGGGGACAGGGGAATGGTGGGGGGGAGGGAGGGCGCTGGTGTCATTTGCAGCTGGTGACAGCTCCTCCCTGCTCAGCCACCAAGAGATTAGCATTTATAGAACACTAACTGCCACATCCCTGGAGAAGGAAATGGCAGCCCACTCCAGTATTCTTGCCTGGAAAGTCCCATGGACAGAGGAGCCTGGCAGGCTACAGTCCATAGAGTCACAAAGAGTCGGACGCAACTGAGCGCAACTACCTCACACAACTCTATATGCACGCATTAAATGAGACACCTTCTCTCACCCTCAGAACCTTAAATATGGTTGGGAAGAAATGATTAACAGCAGACACAGCAGAAAAGGAACAAGGGCTAAGCTTGGAATAGGTCTGTGGCTTTGAAAGGAGAAGAGACTCAAAGCCCCTTGCAATGGAAACCATTGAGTCCCTTCTGTGTTTTGGAAGTCACAACCATTAGAGACAGTTCTGAATTTTCACCTTAACCTAGTATTCAGATCCTCTGTCCTGCTCTATACGTTATTACTTGGACACTTCTTTGAACTTGTGAACAATATCCCAAACCAAAAGTGCACTCTTTTATGAATGTGTTTAGGCTGAACAAATCTAGGGAAAACATAAAGGAAAACCCATATTGTTCCTATAAGAATTATGTATTACCAAGCTGTGATTTTTAAAATAATATCAGCAATTTATTATGCCAAATTCCAATTCATATTTATCTAGATAGGTCAAACACTTGATACTATTTTGCCTTCAGGTTTTTAATTAGGAATGTTTACGACCAAGTTGAGGGCTACTTGCTACGTAAAGAAAATAAGATGCATAGGTTACTCTGATCTCACTCAACCAATAATGATATGTAATCTTTCTCATATCTTAGGAATGAGTATTATAAACTCAAAAAGAACTCAAGATGGCATCCAAAACCTTACATTTTATGCATCACCTAGGCTGCCTAATTGTGAAAATATATACATATTTAAAGCCAAAAATAGATCTTCCATGTAGTATGGGGTAAAGTTGTTTGCTCAAATAGACAATTTGAAATTCAAACCATGAGTAGCTTTATGAATCACATTACATATAACATTTTGTGTCTATCATGTAAATATTTATTATGAAATACAAAGTTTTGGTAAGAGGAAAATTTACAAAGCAAAAATATGAAGAGAAAGTTTTCCTTTTCTTTAAAAATGTAATGGCTTAAAATAATTTGTTTAAAAGAAGATAGATAAAGGAAACCCTTAGCAAAGAAAACACAAAAGAATGAATCAGCAAATAATGAGAAAGCTAATTCATTTAAAGACAAAATTGCTAAATTTGTAGAATCATAAAATCCCAGAGCTTGGGAATACCAACTATCAATGAGAAGAAAAAAAAAAAAAAGTCCAGAGAAATTAAATAGCTTGTCCAAAGTCTTAACATAAAAATCTTAAGTTCTGAGATGACTTCAAAGTTCTGTTCTTTCTTCCAGTTCTGAGATGCTATAGCTAGCTAGTGATTCCAGTTGCATTAAACAAAATGCAGTCCTAATAATATTTATGTTGATGATCTTAAAGTAAGTTTTTGAGAAATAGTGCTCACCAATTCAAGTCAACCAGACTTCGTAGAAGCAGAAAAACAATGCATAACCAGAACATAATAATGTTTTGTTACATTATTTCCTCAATGATAATATATTTCCTCAAAGTACGAACAAACTCTCCTGATCACTCAATTATTTTTATTTGTACCTTAAATGTATTAAATGTATTGTGAAATTCACCCTTAAGAGAACATACAGTTACTTTTTAAATATTTCTGGACTTTTTGTGACATATATTGCTTATTTCAAATAAATCAAAACCCAAATTTCAGTATCTTTAGCCTTTCTGTAGCCATTTGCTTTATTACAACAAAAGGCAAAAGGATATTTTGTCATGAAAAAAACAATAACTTAACAAAACTACATTTATCTTAGTACAAGCATATAAAACTTTTGTGCCACTAAAAATGACCATTTCTTAGAAAAGCTTTTATTTCCAGAAAAAAACAAAACGATGTGAAAGAAAGAAAACTTAGAAAACTTCTCTTGGACCAAGTTGCCTTTTATATTTTAATCTTGTTTGTAACAGTCATGACCCAAAATTGGGAATTCAAAAGCTTCTGACATTTTACTTACTTGCTTTTTATATTGCTTTTCATCCTTTGCAGAAAATTATACTTACGTAAGTTCAAGTATATGATGGGAAGAATCCTATTTCAGAAAATGAGTCTTTACATGGTAAAGCCTAAGGAAGTAGCATTTGATTTTCAAAACAGAAAGCAGTTTCCATGGCATGTTTAGGTTGACCTCGAAATTCCTTCCACACTGTTTAGCTGCCTCAAAAATGGATGCTGGAGGTAATCAGCCAGTGGAAGCTGTACCATTAAGAGACTTCACATTCATTTCAAATGCTCTGGTACTTTCATCCATTCCCAGAGATATTCAAGAAGAGTATCACTTAATTCGTGTTTTTTAATATTGGTAGGAGTTCTAAATTTTGATAATGTGTCTGTTTTTCTTTAAATATATATTTGTTCTATTGTCTATGACACAAAATGACTGCAGGACATATTACTTAAGTGTGACTAACAAGGTCACAAGATTTGTTTTCATTCGGGGAAGAAATTTACCTGACTGCTCAGTTTTTGTTCCCTACTCCAGTTACCTGGGCATTTAATACACAGTTTTTGAATGGATGACTAGAAGAGAACTCTGAGCAACATGCTTTGAAAATCCAACTTTTAGAGCACTAGTGAGTAAATGTTACACACAATAAGACTCTAGCATTCTCCTTAGGTTTTGAGAAACAAGCAAAATACCGGCTCCTATATGAGGCTTTTGTGGCCTTTTCCTGAAATATTGTCTATTAATCATTTATATACCATTCATTTCCTAAGAAAAATTTTAGGGAGACTGCTATAAATACAGCTTGTATACTACCCAGATAGGAATTCTAGTCAATGGAAACTTATTAAGTATTATTTAACAATACCAGTAAGTTAAATGCTTCTTTTATTATCAGTTGATGCTAGTAACTATTAAAAGTAGTAAGGATTTTTTAAGACCCATTCAGAACTAAAACAACAATATGGAACTCTTCAAATGCATAGATATATTTCACCATTCCAAGGGAGTAGAGGTTTGTGTGAAGACTTCAAGAACTATGCTTTCAACTTCTAGCAAATTTTCAGATTGGTAGAGGAATTAAATCAGGATATAACTAACAGGGGACTTCCCAGGTGGCTCATGGCAATTCACTCCACTATTCTTTCCTGGAGAATCCCATGGAAAGGGGAGATTAGCAGGCTATAGTCCACGGGGTCACAAAGAGTCAGACATGACTGAAGCGCACACACACACACACACACACACACACACACGACTAATAGGAATTGCCCCACAAATTATTGCTGAATCCCTGCTTAATCAGATTGTTTTCTTCTTAATGTTCTGTATAAATTAGCATATTCCATTATCTGAAGATAAGCAACCCCATCTCGTAATGACAGAGAGGACTCCCTTTGAATTCATTGTATCTTCAGCATCTAAACCACTGATCAATTCAAGGAAAAAGTCACCTGGCCCATTAAGTGAGATAAAGTTATGTGAATCTTATAATTTTTTTCTGTTTCTCATTTGTCATAAAAGTCTTGCATTTTTCATTTCTGAAAGTTCTTGCTTGCACTGAGAATATAATAGGAAATTCACCATATATGCAGTTTTATACTTCCTTTTGCAGTTCAGAAACATGAATCACAGTCAGACTTAATTCTAAAATCCATGGGAAGGGGAACCCAGGACTTATTTTCTAGAGAAAGACAACAAAAAGAATAAAGAAACCAATATCCTCCTCATTGACAACCACAACATTTTCGATTCTAGAATTCATACCATAGTCAATCTGCATAGGAAGTATGAGTTTTGCTGAATTAAGAATGGGTACAGGGTATTTTTCTACTCTCAGTCAAATGTTAAAAAGTAATAGGACAAGATTTAAATCAGTTGGGTGTCACATTTAGCCATTTTGAAGACACAATTCAGAGAACATCATGGCAGCCCCTGAAGGGCCCTTCCCTGGTGTCTCAGATGGTACAGAATCTGCCTGCAATGCAGGAGACCCAGGTTTGATCCCTGGGTCAGGAAGATCCCCTGAGGAGGGGAATGGCAACCTACTCCAATATTCTTGCCTGGAGAATTCCATGGACAGTGGAGCCTGGTGGGTTACAGTCCATGGGGTTGCAAACAGTCAGACACAGCTGAGCAACTAACACTTTCCAGTTCAGGAGACCACAGGGAAGAAGAGAAAAAAAGCTGTTGCTCCATGAGAACTTCACTCAACCAGATGAACAGACTCTGTTCTTTCACTCTGGTTTTCTCTCATTTTAGTCCCAACCAATTTAGCTATCATCCTAGGCTTGTGACTACTGCTGGAGACTTAAGAAAAATATATCCTTTGATACCTAGAATTAGGCTTGGTAATAAAATCTTGACTTGCAGACAAAATAAAGTGCTTCCATTACTCCTGTGTAAACCACAGTATAGTTTGGTCTCCATGTAAGACTACAAGAATTTCTTTCATCACGGGGAAAGATAAAAGAACAGCACCCTGCATCATTAAATTCTCATTAAACTCAACAGACCTTTGACTTGGAAGTAAGAGTAAGGTGAAGTTCCAAGTTTATACAATTTACTGCTTTTATTACAATTTTGACCACAAGGACTGATTCAGGTCACCCAGTTTCTTTTCCTTGTTACAACTGCTTGACCAATTATCAATGGAATTGAAATTTAAGAGTCTCATATGCTTCTGTAAAATCCAATGATGGGTTGTACAGCGTTGACCTTCTTAAATGTCCCTTGATTTGATTTGATATCTATTCCTACAGAAAAAATACGCTGCTTTGGCTGATCAAAATGTTAACCTTTCAAAACCTCCGTGGCTATTGTAGCTTAGGAGATCATAATTCTTATGGGGAGATGTGCATGGAATAAATACCAGCTGAATCCATATTTATACTAAGCCAATTAGCATTACATCATCATGGCAGAAATATCTAGAACATTACCTCATATCAGAGATCTTCTGGGATGTTAAAATAGATCATGAAAAATCTGAGATTTCTTTTTCATGTAGATGTTAAGTTCTCAATTACATATTCATCAAGCAAAGTTTTTTTAGGGCCCAGATAGAAGCCAATATAGTATGCAAATGTTTTAAATAAAGTCATTTTCATGCATTTCATCCTTCAAGAGGAAAATCAGTCATGGAGCTCTTGAAAGTATTTCTAAATGGGCTGATAGCTTTAACTTTTAGAAAATAATCTGACCTGAGGCTCTAGGACCCCAAAACAATCAGACTACCAAACACCACACACACACACAGTATGGTCAAAATCAAGTTAAAGTGAGCAGCAGGAGCTTAATTTATGACATGAATAAAGCATCAAAAAAAGAGCTTATAGGTAACTGTTTCTCACCTATTTGAAGACTTAGAAAATAGGAGGGCTAGAGAGAAAGACAGAGTTAGGAGATCGGTGGTAGAATGTGGGTTCGGTGTTTAATGATTGTGGGTATAAATCTTGAGTCTTTTTAGAACTGATTAGCCTAGGACCCTGTTTCTCCCCTTATGTCATTGAAACTGTGTCACCAGCACCCAGAGGACTACCAAGAATATCCACAACTGTCACCCCCATTTGCAGATTCTAAAGATGCCCTACCTGAAAATGCAAGGCTTTTTTTCCCCCAAAGAAAGAGGTGCTTTTAATTTACTGTTTATATCTAACAAATTGGAAAACTTCAAATGTTGTCAATGAAATCTCTTAGAAACCAATGCAAATATACTTGCGGTGAAACCAGTGCTAGGGAACTATATCCTACATTATATATATCATCTACCTTGGCCCTTTACTTTCTGCCTAGAGACCTTTCAAAAGAAGAAATTTAGATTGACTCCAAGTTGTGTATTTTAGGACTTGCAAAAAAAAAAAAAAAAAACTTTGCTGGACTAAGATGATCACAGGGAAAGAGGAGAAAGGAAAGGAAGAAAGGAAGGTGCTAACAGACCCTGAGCATCCTTCATCAGGAGCCCCTGAAACCCAACTCCACAGTCAGGTGGTCAGTGCCCTGAATGACTGTGTTCATACAGACAAGCAGCCCATCCAGCGATTATGAAGTATTTCCTCCCAAAATAGTATATAAATGATATTTCCAGAGCATTCCATAACTATCATTCATATATTAATAGGAAGTCTAATACATATCACTTTATTTTACATTCAGCATTAGCCAAAACTGAGAAGTCAAATAAAATTTTTCTCAGAATGAGTAAGCAAATGATATTTTTGTCCAAGTCAAATAACAAAGTGAGTATGAGAAGTCATATTTATGGCCACTCCCACACCACCCAGGTGAAATACAAAACTGAACATTTCTTAAAAACTCATTTTTAATTATTTGCACCTTTCAAAAACAATGTGGTATATTGCCATGAATAATATACATTATTTTCTTGTTGACAATATGTATAAAATTAATATGTATTTGAAAGCTTAGGCAAAGGGTTGGAGTCTGATATACATTTAGAAGAATGGGAAAAATTATTTTATACATATATAATATATATGCTATATGTTCCCAACCCAGGGACTGGACCCAGGTCTCCTGCACTGCAGGCAGATTCTTTACCACCTGCTTCCCTGGTGGTTCAGACAGTAAAGAATCTCCCTGCAATGCAGGAGACCCAGGTTTGATCCCTGGGTCAGGAAGATCCCCTGGAGAAGGAAATGGCAACCCATTCCAGTATTCTTGCCTGAGAAATCCTGTGGACAGAAGAGTCGGCAGGCCACAGTCCATGGGGTCAGAAAGAGTCAGACATGACTGAAGCGACTTAGCATACACAATGCTATTATTCAGAGTTCATTGTAGCCACTTGGAAAAAATGGAAAAACTATGTGTTCATACACCATTAGGTTAAGTGGATATTGCTATAAAATCATTATACATCATGTGGGTTGAATTTTAAATGAATTTACTAGAGAAATACACTTACTTAAAAACATTAATGGTTAATAGCAAATGCAGCCAACAATGAAAACTATTATATGGAATTACCTACCTCCGCCCACATCCTTACAAGCATGCACACTCTGTTTGGTGTTGAGTGTAGTGAAAAGATTAATATATGCTGACTTCCAAAAACCAATGAAGGAAATGATTGTCAATTCAAAGGGTGAAATTTCAATAGTGAAATCTTAATAACATGTTTCTATTAGCATTTGCACTTGCTTGGGATTTGTTTTATTGGTAATAAAAAGTTTATCCAAATTATGTATATTCCACCCATGGTCTGTTTTCTGCAAAGCCAACTTATCTTACTGAACTCAGTTTTAGCAACACTTTGGAAAGCTTCCCTTGGCTACCCAGCCATGAGGCTCTCTCACTCTCTTCCCTCTACCTTGACTCCAAATTTCTATCAATTCACCTTTCATAAAATCCCTTGCATCTTCTCTTTCCTTTTCGTCTGCTTTACCATTTCCCAAAGTCACACTGCATTCTCTACTGAACTTTATTCCGTTATTTCTTGACTTTATTCAGTGTGTCTCCTGGTGTCTTTCCTGAATAAAATGGCCAAATAGATCTAAGAAGAGCCTTTTATCAGGTAATCCCACTTTCAAAATGTTCAACGGCTACCTATTGCTAGGATCACTTGTAACAGACAAATTTTCCAACCATGAAAGAGGATGTCATTAATGGGCTTAAACCAGAGTGACACAGGCAAACGAGAATTTACAGAAAATCAACCCAATGCCAACTCTGTGCTGCTCAACTTTCTCACACAAATATTCCTAAGGGTGGGATCAAACTCTCAAGTTCAAATTTCGTTTAAATTTACACATTTAAAATTCTTAAAATACTAACGTTTTAGTATATATTCATGTTTGTTTTAATATAAACATAATGTTTTAAGTCACAACAATCCTTTCACATGAGCAAAAATTCAAAACATCTTACCCACATCCTAGCATACAACTGACCTCAAAGAAGACTTACTATCAGGGCACAACTTCTAACACCCCTTTGTGGTATAGTCTTTGAGAAGGCTGTGTACTGAAACACGGAGAACGCCATTCACAAAGATTAGGAAGTGAATGCTGCTCCCTGGAATGAGCTGAGTCATTCATCCTTAAGTGAACTCACTGTTCCACCCATAAAAGTTTTCCATATGGTCTCTTTAGAAGACCATTTCCATGTCAACAATAATAAATTTGCCTTCTCTCTTCTTTGTTTCCTTCTTCTCTTCTCAGGCTTACAATCACAGTCCACTTGACTCTGGCCGCCATATATTGGGTTGGTCAAAAAGTTCATTTGGGAACTTGTTATGGAAAAACCCAAATAAGCTTTTTGGTGAACCCAATAAAATACAAGATAATCAGTTAAAGTTAAATATCAGAAAAGTGTAGAATGGCTTTCAGTATGTCCCATGCAATATTTAGATTAAAACTTAACTAGATGTTGGTATTTTTATTTGCTTTAAATCCAGCAACTCTAATGATAAAGTCATTCCTGACCACCCTATCCACAAACCCAGGACTTGGAGGTTCTTCTGAATTTCTAATATGAATTATCTGTGCCTCTATTTGACACTTACCTTATTTTGCATGTATTTCTGTCGCTTTTTAGCTTCCCTGGTAGAGCAGGGTTAGATCCCTGGGTTGGGAAGATCCTCTGGAAAAGGGAATGGCAACCCACTCCAGTATACTTGCCTAGAGAATTCCATGGACAGAGGAGCCTGGTGGGCTACAGTCCATGGGGTCACAAAGAGTCTGATATGACTGAGCAACTAACATGTTCACTTTCACACTATTGATTTCACATCTGTATACTTCACTTCCCTGACTTGAAAGCTCCTTAAGAATGAGGACACATATACTATATCTGTTTGTAATTCCATAATGCCTCACAGAAACTGTTGACCATGGATATTGACCATAAATACTTTTTAATTGAGAGACATTCAAAATCAATGAGCAAAATAGCCAACAATGATTCACAAAGCAACTGCTTTCTGTTCCATTCAGGATTATGCTGTAAATTAGTTTATAAATGAGTAAGATGCAACATTGGCCTTTAAAGAGCTTAGTTTAGTAAACAAAAAGTACACATCAAAAACGAGTAATGGAGGAGTCTTGCTGTTGTTCAGTTGCTAAGTCATCTCCGACTCTGCAACCCCATGGACTATAGCCTGCCAGGTTCCTCTGTCCAGAGGATTCTCCAGGCGAAGATACTGGAGTGGGTTGCCATTTCTTCCTTGAGGGGATATCTCTGACCCAGGGATCAAACTCAGTGTCTTTTATGTCTCCTGCATTGGCAAGCAGGTTATTTACCACCAGCACCACCTGGAAAGCCCAGAGTTGGCTCTGATTACGTCCACTGAGTCAGAGATGCTATCTAACCATCTCATTCTCTACCACCCCATTCTCCTCCTGCCTCCAGTCTTTCCCAGCATCAGGGTCGTTTCCAATGAGTCGGTTCTTTGCATCAGGTGGCCAGAGTACTGGAGCTTCAGCTTCAGCATCAGTCCTTCCAGTGAAGGAGCCTAAGCAGTATATAATCAAGTAGAGCAACATAATAAAGATTAGGTATTACAGCCTGCTAAGGACAATAGGAGATCAATGTGAATAGCAGCCCTGAGAGAGGGAAACAGTGAGGAGCGGGGATCTGAATGGAGATTCAGATCTTGGGAAGGATGTGGATGAGAGGAGAGGATTAGAAAGGGCAGTGCCACCTAGGGGAAAGTGTGGGTAATACAGCAAGGGAGGAAGAGACCTATCTTGACAGTCTGCTTTTGCTACCTTGTAGCTCAGTCGGTAAAGAATCTGCCTGCAGTGCAGGAGACCCAGGTTCGATCCCTGGGTTGGGAAGATCCTCTGGAGAAGGAGCTGGCAACCCTCTCCACTATCGTTGCCTGGAACATCTCATGGACAGAGAAGCCTGGTGGGCTGCAGTCCATGGGGTCGCAGAGTCGGGCACGACTGAGCAACTAACACTTACTTACTTTGCTGCCTGGCAACAATCAGAATTTCCTCGGGCTGTGGTTTCAACTGGCTTTAAGCGGTTGCTTAGGATTCAGATGGGCTTCCCTGCTGGCTCAGACGATAAAGCATCTGCCTGCAATGCCGGAGACCCGGGTTCGATTCCTGGGTTGGGAAGATCCCCTGGAGACGGAAATGGCAATCCACTGCAGCACTCTTGCCTGGAAAATCCCATGGACGGAGGAGCCTGATAGGCTACAGTCCATCGGGTCGCAAAGAGTCGGACACGACTGAGCAACTTCACTTTCACTTTAGGATTCAGAGCAACTATAGGAGTGAAAATCTGCACCACAGCTACTGCTAGACAGAGTCAATCACACCAGGTAGAGTCACAGGTCCTGATTTTTTAAAAATAATCAAAGTGCACTGTCATGCGTAAAGCAGGTAGCTAGTGGGAACCTACTATATACAGCAGGGAGCTCAGTTCGGTGCTCTGTGATGATCTAGATAGGGGTGGGAGGGAGGCCCAAAAGGGAGGGGTTATCTGTACAGATATAGCTGATTCACTTAAATTTACAGCAGAAACTAACAAGGTTGTAAAGCTACTACACCCCAGTGAAAAAGAAGGATGCTATTGAAGAAATCACACACAAGAAAGAAATCACCCACAGATAACAACTGGGGTTGTCCCCAGACCACCTCAGAGTAGGAAAAACAGCGTTTCTATGGGTCACAGTTATACATTACACATGGGCACCAAAGGTGTTGGTTCCTGACAACATGTACACCCATATCAAGCACAATTAGAGCAGTGAGTGACCTTACTGAAAATTAGTGAACCGCATTTCCAAGAAACTAAGGACTGATGGTGAAGAGTGTTTTCTTTTGCAGAAAATCTTTTTCTTCTACACCTTTAATCTATTACCACTATAAGAAGGAAAGCCTTTTGTTTTTAAATTGAAGTATAGTTGATTTACAATATTGTGTTAGTTTCAGGTGTACAACAAAGTGATTCCATTATATTTTTTTCAGATTCCTGTCCATTATAGCTTATTACAAGATATTGAATATTGTTCCCTGTGCCGTACAGTAAAGCCTTGTTGCTTATCTGTTTTATGTGTAGTAGTTTGTACCTGTTAATTCCATACTTATAATTTATCCCTGGCCCCAATTCCCTTTCACTTTGGTAATTGTAAGTGTGTTTTCCGTCTATGAGTCTGTTTCTGTTTTGGATATAGATGCATTTGTATTATTTTTTAGGTTCCACATAAAAGTGATATCATGTAATATTTGTCTTTGTCTGGCTGACTTTACTTAGTTTGATATTCTCTAGGTCTATCTATGTTGCTGCGAATGGTAATATATCATTCTCTTTTATTATATATATAATATATTATGGGAATAATATATAATACATATATATAGTTGATGGGAACTTGGGTTGTTTCTATGCCTTGGCTATTATGAATAGTGTTGCTATGAACATTGGGGTGCATGTATCTATCCCATTTAGAGTTTTCATCTTTTCTGAATATATGCCCAGGAGAGGGATTGCTGGATCATATGGTAGTTCATTTTCTAGTTTTCTTAAGGAAGCTCCATACTGTTTTCTATACTGGCTGCACTAGTTTACATCCCCACCAACAGTGTAGGAGGGTTCCCTTTCCTATGAAACAAAATATCTTTTATTTTGCTTTTGGATTGTCCTTCCCTAATAAGGTTGATATTTTTAACATGTGCTTCTAATATGTGTTTCATTCTGTGAAGTATTTCAGTTACCATATGGCATCCTCTTACTAAAATCCTTACAAGCTGCAAAGCCTTGCTGTTTGGTTTTAATCAGTTCATGGAATTATACACATTAAACCACAGAATGTTCTTATATGATACTGTGATTCACACTGAACATCCATGTGAAGATTGGCTTGAACCTTTATAAGGGACATACTTTTATTAACTAAATAGACACATAAAACAAAGACATATGGTTTTAGCCTTCTAAAATTTCAAAGGCATTCAATAACATCTCAGAGAATAGGTATTAGCAGAACTGTTTTGGTACAAGGCAAATTGTGTTACTTATTTTGAGGAAATAAACCAAATAGGGAAGGAGATTCTTTTAGACAGAGGCTCAGGATGTGTTAGGTTGCACCATATGCAATATGGCAATATTTGACCTTTGTATGTGGTTCACAGGGCTTCCCTGGTGGCTCAGATGGTAAAGAATCTGCCTACAGTGCAGGAGATCCAGGTTTGATCCCTGGTTTGGAGAGATCCCCTGGAGAAGGGAATGGCTACCCACTCCAGTATTCTTGCCTGGACTATTTTACTAGTGTGTCTAGCCCTCTCGACACACTGAACCTCATCTTGAAAGTAGAGCTAGAAACCTCTTGGCAATCTTAAGACTTTGATTTACTACATTTTCTCAAGACCCCAACTTTGTCACTAGTCATATATGATATCAGCCTCTGTGGTCCATTTCATTTGCAAAATTGATGGTAAGGTGGGTGGACAGTTGACTAAATGATCTCTTAGAACCTTCCCAACCTAAATTTGTGTATCTCTAAAGCATCCAGATATTGAATCTATTTTCTACTGGCTAACCACAGATGCACCTGGCAATAATGCCCAAAGAATCTTCTGTGAGTTCTCACCTTCCCAAGGTACTTTTCTCCCATGGGTTGTATAACCATCAGAAGACCCTGCCAAGAGGCACTAGCTCCCTGTGAGGTTCAATATGTTAGGACATCACCATCTGTTAATATGTTCTCATAAGTTAGTGAACAAAGTCTCTCTATGATTCTTCTTTCATTTTCCTTAATTTATTATTCTTGAGAATTAAGAATCAACAAAGGTTAGAGAATCCCACCTCCTTATCACCGTCTGTTGTCTCAGTGATGGCCAACAGTGATAAGAGGCCCCCACGGTCACCTAGGCAGGAGGCTTCTTGAGGGGAAAAGGGAAAAATGAAATGGGGGTTGGGAGGGGTGAAGGAGGAAGGAGGTCCAAATCCCTGCAGCTGCTTGGCATTCGAACTGAGTGTGCAGAGAAGAAGGGAGACCCTTATCAGATCTCCGGTCCAGGTCTGTTGTTTTGTGAAGAGGGAGATAAATGAAAGTGCACTTGGGGATGAAGAGAAGGCAGCAACACTTTCCCTGGAGGATGTATTTGCTTAATAATTGTCCTGATGAGTTCTCTGCCTCTTCCCAAAGGAATATGTGGCCATTCAGATTTAACAAAGCACATCTCCTGAAACTGACTTATATACAACAGACCTGCGCACACATGTATAGAATGAACCTATCTCTGTCCATTTTGTCTGTTTCCGTTTCCTCCATATCTTTCCGGTCTCTTCCTCCTACCTCGCTGGATCTCAATTCCTTCTACCTTCCTTTCTTTCTTTAGCTCCCTTCCCCTCACTTCTTATCTAACCTGCAGTAATTTGCCTTTTATGTCCTCTGTAATAAGAAATATGCACCTCAGAGTTCTGTTTCCATCGAATTTGTGAGAGTCCCTACCAACATTGATTCTACAGGAGTAGAATATAATAATAACAATATGTAATAATAACAATTATTCAGGTGAAATGAAGCATTCAGAGGAAATTCAGGAAATGAGAGATACTAATCTTGAGCTGTTTGTTTCAGCCTACAAGGAAAAAATGAAGGAACTGTCCATGCTGTCCCTGATCTGCTCTTGCTTCTACCCGGAACCTCGCAACATCAACATCTACACTTACGATGGTGAGTTGCCTACAAAATGCCCCTGCTGGCTGGACCAGCTTAAAAAGCTTGGATGTGGTTGTTTCTCTCTCACAGCTCCTCATATAATGAAATCAATATTTTGTAGATCTTACTATTGACTTGCCGGATCTAGCTAATGGGTCTTATTGATTGCTATTTGCTGAAAACAATATGAGTTTGATGCTAATAACAGCACATTAATGTCTCTTAAGAAAAATGGCTGAGCTGTTATTAGCCATCTTATCCAGCATATCAATATCCACAATATGTTCGAAGCTTCTCTTTGCAAATAACAATACACTAAGCTATAATTAGAGAAGATCACTGTTTGCAAGAAAATGCCTTATAGTTAGAAAACTCAGGAAAGAAAATCAGCCACCAACAGTTTATGCTTTAATGTAGTCTTTACGAGGGTTTCTCAGGTGGCGCTAGCGCCAACGCGGGAGACATAAAAGACGTGGGTTTGATTCCTGGGTTGGGAAGATTCCCCTGGAGAAGGACATGGCAACTCACTCCAGTATTATTGCCTGGAGTATTATTGCTCCTCTGTCCATGGAAATCCTGTGGACAGAGGAGCCTTGTAGTCTATAGTCCATGGCATTGCAAAGAGTCGGACACAACAGAAACAATTTAGTACCAGTGGTCTTTATAAAATCCCCATATTTTCTGTATGCATCTCAACAACCTAATACGTTCCAATAATAAAACTGACTTATGACTGAAGTCCAGATAAAGAGGGTTTTAAATGAAAAGCCTGAATGATTGGCATAGCTATGAACCTTGTTTTGCAGTAAAAACCTTTTGGTTTGATTTATCCTGGTTCATTCTGCTAAGTCTGATGACCATCCTGGTTCTGCCACTATCTGCCTGACCTTGGGCAGGTAACTCAGATTCTTTGAGCCTTATTTAACTCTAGTATCTTCCTACCAGTGTTTTTGTGGAGTGTTTTAAATGGTTTAATGCGAGTCTGTGGCATTTAAATGGTTTCATGTTTAGCACAGAGCCTGTCCTCTTGTAAGCATTCAGAATGGTAGCTGTCATTACCAGCAATACCATCTGCACTTGACGTGATGTATATGTATTCAGTGCAGTCCTGTCCCACCCTTTGCAACCCCATGGACCATAGCCCGTCAGCCTCCTCTGTCCATGGGATTTCCCAGGCAAGAGTACTGGAGTGGGCTGCCATTTCCTTCTCCAGAGGATCTTCCTGACCCAGGGACCAAACCCACATCTCTTGCATCTCCTGCATTAGCAGACAAATTATTTACCACCAACACCACCCGGGAAGCCCAACTTCACTTAATTCTGTCCATTTATCAAAATGTTTGGTGCAGTTACATGTGTAGTAAAAATGAGGGATGTTTGGCTACCTGTTTGGCTCATGACAATTTTTTCTTTTCCGTGTGTGTAAGGAAATACATTACAGGTAAGGCAAAGGGATCTATGACAGTTAACTGCTTCTATGCCTTTAAAATATTCCAGGACTCAAAGGAATTTTTCTTCCAAACTGATTCTATCATCGCATAAGCATCATGAATATGAATTAACTGTTTCACAAGGGAATGCCTTTCATGCAAAAAAGTTTCAATTTCCAACCAAAATTCTCATTAGCAGGTAGGCCCATGCTTCCTTTGTATAAGTCCATGCAGTGAGCAAATACACTGGACTGCTCTTCTGAGGCACTAATGTGTCACCATGTGTTGTCGCTGGCGCTTCAGTGATGACTGTGGCTCAGGAAGGCGCCAATGACAAGTACGGCTAAGGCCTCTCCCAGGCACTCATGGCCTTGGAGAGGAGAACTACAGCACACAGATAGCCAGTGAGTGGAGCACAGTGCAGTTAAGACAAGAGGTTATACACATTTACTGGTAGGACACAGAAGACAGTGATGGTGTCTGCCTTCTTAGGGGCTGGAGAGGGGGAAATAAAAATCAGAAGTTGTATATAAGCTGAGTCTTAGAAGTCAGAAAGACAGTTCACCATAGCTCCTGCACTATTTCCTTAAAGAATTGATAGAGAATTTCAAATTCCCAAAGTCTTTAACCTTGCCTTGCGTTTCTGTACTGGATAATATTTATTGTAGACAACATTATAACAAGCATTTACTGTAGACCAACATTATAATAAGAATTAATAATAAGAAGAATTGTTTAAATTTGTAAAGCCTGTGCTTTACATTTAGTATCCTTTATAAATCTTTTTGAAACATGTTCACAATTAAATTTTTTTACCCGCTGTATTGAAGTAACATATGAAAGGCTACACATATTTAATGTATGTAATTTGACTGATTTGGACAAGTATCCTTTATCTTTTAATTTCACCATGGTCTTGTGAGAAAGGTGCTTTTCATCTGCATCTTTTATATGAGGAAAAGAGAACGTAAAGACGTGAATTCATCTTCCCAGTATCACACACCTAGTAAGAATGACTAGTTGAGTTCTGATAGATCAATATAAATTGGCCGTGTTGAAGAGGATTCCTGGGTTTCATCTTGGCTGAAAGTGAAAATGAAAATGTTAGTCGCTCAGTCATGTCTGACTCTTTGCGATCCCATGGAGTGTAGCCTGCCAGGCTCCTCTGTCCATGGGACTCTCTAGGCAAGAGTACTGCAGTGGACTGCCATTCCCTTCTCCAGAGGATCTTCCTGACCCAGGGATCGCTATATGGATGCAAATTCAGGCAGTTCTGATTTTGGAGTCTCTAACTCTATCCATTTCAAATCCCATCACTTTATCAGACAAGTGATTTTTGTTTGCCGATGTTCTCTTGAAATCATTTTCCGTAAGTTTACACATTTTTTAATAGAATTGTACTTAAGGTATAAGTACAAATTTGGATGCCTGCACAGAGATTTTGAGTATGTTTATAATTGTGAAAAAACCCACATCATTTTTAATATACTTATTGAACTGACTTTGTCTGTATGCGCGCACTTCCCAGGTGGTGCTTGTGGTAAAGACATGCCTGCCAATGCAAAAAACGCAGGAAATGCAGGTTCAATCCCTGGGTCGGGAAGATCCCCTGGAGAAGGAAATGGCAGCCCACTCCAGTACTCTTGCTTGGAGAATCCCCTGGACAGAGGAGCCTGGTGGGCTACAGCCCATGGGGTCACAAAGAGACATGATTAGCAACTGAGCATACACATATGATCTGTTAACATTCATAGGATGTAAATAAGTTCAGTTCCTGTTCACCTGGGGTCACTCTAGACCACAACCTCAAAATACACTAATCGGATTGCTGAAAGAATTTAATGGAAGCTAATAGTCACATCAAGAGAAGAGATATTTCTTCTTTGCTCTGCTCTAATTAGAACTTCACTGGAAACCTGGCCAGCTTGGTTGCCACAATTTTCAAGAGACATTAATAAATTAGCAAGCCCTGTGAAGTTAGGGAGTGATGTAGCAGTAAGGATCTAAAAACAGTGTCATTTGGGGGCACTGAGGATGTTTTAACCTGGGGAAAAAATTGAAATGGAAGATCATAACTATCTTCAAATACTTGAAAGATGGTGATGCACAACAGAGACTAGCCTAAATTTGGGTGGGTCCAGAGGACAGAACAAGAAACAGGGGGCTGAAATGAGAGGGATGCAGTCTGGGGATGAAAATCAGAAACACTCATCTAAAAAAGAGATAGAGAGTTGTCTAATGAGCTTTTTAACATCAGTACATTTCACTAAGCTGTAAGATGTGTAATTGCACTAATGTCCTAGCAGATGGTAGCTGTCACTCTATTTTATTTTATAAATTATATTTTTATATTTTGAATCATATTATGCATTTATTTTCAGGTTTTTTCCCATTGAATTATTATGCAATTATGCAGTTATTGAATGTAAATATTGTTCAAAAGTACAGAGTGTATAAATTAGATAACCACCACAATGCCTCTTCCCCCCGGCTCCTGTCTACAGTGGGGGAATGATGAAGGCATTTCAAGTAGCAGCAAAGTTCAAGCAAAGGCATTACCATGGGACTCTGCCTTACTGTCTTCATTAGACTGTAAGCACCTTGAAGACAGGGGTTCCCATGGCAGTGTCCTCCCCAGGGCTGACGTTATGCTGCTTGATGACTCAGATCAACAGCCACGCTGAAGGGCAAAACAGGAACCAGTAGGAAACGCTGCACATTAGCCTTGAATGGGTTGAATATTGTGTTGGCCAAAATGTTTGTTTGGGATTTTCAGTAACATTGTACAGAAAACCGCAAACAAACTTTTTGGCCAACCCAGTATTTCCAACCATTCAGGGAGCTCTATTGGTTTTAACCCAGCTCCTTCCTGTGATTCCCAACCATAGGATTAGGTGTGAGAACTGGAGAACTTTGCTATTTTCCTCATTAATGAGTTTCCAACTATGTTTCCAAATGTTTCCAACTAAGGTGATTTCCAAAAAAATAAATAAACCTTAATCTGAGCTACTTGATTTTCATATGAGGCTCATGTTTATTCAAAAGAAAAGTAAAGTTTAGTTTAAAACTGAGTCAGGCTAACTTTTTTCTGGGCATGCCTACCATGCTTTAACTCCCTATGGACAGTGTTGAATTTCCTAACACTGTAAGTATTTAATCAGTTAAAATATATAAATATACTAAAGAAAGAGGTCTTATATGTTCAAAACAAGGTAGAGCAAATGATCACATGTAGCATTTTATTCGTCTTCATCAGAATAACAAGGCCACTTTTAGCTGCCAGAGTGCAAATTATTTAAGTAAATGCATGCCTGTGTTCTGTATGCTTAACCTTCTCAAATATTCATCTCTCAGATATGGAAGTGAAGCAAATCAACAAGCGTGCCTCTGGCCAGGCTTTTGAGCTGATCTTAAAACCACCATCTCCAATCTCAGAAGCTCCACGAACTTTAGCTTCTCCCAAGAAGAAAGACCTGTCCCTGGAGGAGATCCAGAAAAAACTGGAGGCTGCAGAGGAAAGAAGAAAGGTAACTTTCCCATAGGTTTTTTGTTTGTTTTTTAAATTATGAAAGTATAATAACACATTTATAGGAGACTTGGGAAATAGAGGGCTTCCCTGGTGGCTTAGGCAGTTAAGAATCTGCCTGCAATGCAGGAGACCCAGGTTCAATCCCTGGGTCAAGAAGATCCCCTGGAGAAGGGCATGGTTGCCCACTCCAGTATTCTTGCCTGGGAAATCTCATGGACAGAAGAGCCTGGAGGTTTATAGGCTGCTGGATCACAAAGTATTGGACATGACTGAGTGGACTAACACTTATTTAACACTGGAAAATACAGAACAAATTTACATATAGTTCTGTTATCTATTACAGTTACTTTTTAAGTGGATAAATTAAGATTTTAGTTGGAGCTTCAATATCCATAGGTTTTTAAATTCTGCTCTCCCTTCTTAACCTTCTCTCTCTACTCCTCTTTCCCTTCCCTGCACCCTCGTCTTACACACACACACATACACACACACACACTTAGCAGAAGTTCCAAAAGACAGTGATGCCTGAACCTGCAGCATTCCAACACATGTAGGTCTTCTAGACATAGATCCAGACTGCTGCTGCTGCTGCTGCTAAGTCACTTCAATCGTGTCCGACTCTGTGTGACCCCATAGACGGCAGCCCAGCAGGTTCCCCCGTCCCTGGGATTCTCTAGGCAAGAACACTGGAGTGGGTTGCCACTAGTTCAAGTAAAATCTGCTGCTTTGAGAGTAGTTAAAAGCAAAGGTCTCAGACACTGAATTTCAATGCTGTAGTGCCCTTTCCCTATCTTGGGTCCCTTTTGATAAAAGTCTCCCTGCCTTAGCCTATCCTCACTGTCAGGAAAGTACAGCCTTAGATAAGGTGCCTCCAGGGGTTGCATGGGGCGAGGGGCCAAAGTGTTGAGTCCTCCTTCTCAGAGTCTGCGTCGTGGACGGTTTTCCTCAGAACCAAAAAGCACCAGATAACCCCGCTGAGATGTTTCCTGCCCAGAAATGCTGTTCACCCCCGGGGCTTGCCCCTGTCCCCTAGGCTTCAGTCCCTGTCCTTGAAGTTAGTTAATCCAAGATTAGAACGCTCTCTGGAATCTATGAGTATCTTCCTGTACTCATATCTAAGCCTTGATGGCATTTTTTCTCTTTTCCATTGGTCTTTATTTGTATCCAAGAGCTTTTTCTTACAGAACTAAATCTTTAATTTTCCACAATCAGCTGAATAAAAAAAAAGCCAAGGGTATTAAAAATGGAAGACATTCAGACAGAAATTATGCTTGAATATGGGTGTACCAGTTTTGAGATTATGGAAGTCCATCCCATCAAGATGCTCTTGATTAATTCAAATGAAATTACTATGTTGTACTTTTCACTGACTTTATCATGGGACATTTTTAGAACCATGTCACTAAAAATATGCTGCATGCGTGCTCTTATGATGTGACTGGGAATGGCATTTATAATAATTTTAAATTTCATTTAGATGCTTGTAAAAAGTCCGCCAATAAATTAAACACTTCTGTGTTGTATACCTACAAAGAAAATGAAGATAGCGCTTTTCCTAAAACCTGAATTCTCTAACAGGGAGTGCAGAGCAAACCCAAATGTGTGTGTGTGTTTATGTGCTTATATATACCTACACAATCACACAAATGCACACACTTACCTGTGCGTGTATGCTAAGTCGCTCAGTTGTATCCGACCCTTTGAGACTCTATGGACTGTAGCCCTCCAGGCTCTTCTGTCCATGGAGTTCTCCAGTCAGGAGTACTGGAATGGGTTGCCATATATCATCAAATAACAAGAGTTAAAGATTGTAAATCCTAGATTAAATTTTCTGAACCCAAAACTATTTTTTGTCTTAACCTTTATAGTTAGAAAGTCTTCCTATATTGTGTCAATCCTGATCACAATTTCAGTTTTTACTCGTGAAGTTCTCTTAACATCCAATGAGTATTTCTTTACATTATTATTTATTGTATTTGGCCAATTGCTGTTGTTACACAGTTGGATTTCAAAAGCAGGAAACTAAGTGACTAACCCAAAATATATATACAGGAAGTTGTTTTAGAAAAATTTATGACTTTTTGCTGTCATTTATAACTTTGTTCTCATAGTAAAACTGTATTAATGTAATTACAGTCCTTTGAGTCTGTCTCCACCAGATATTAATAACTAACTACAGTAGTAGAGAACATGTTACAGTCAAGGTAATTTAAAGTTCTCCAAAGCATTGGCATCTTATAGGTAACAGGTATAGTTATAGGACATAGGTTGAAATATACGGATGCAATGACTTGATTAGAATTCAAAGTCACTCACTGAGCTGAAATTGAAAATTAGAGATGAAAATTCAACATCATGGTTTAAGGTGTTGCTGGCATATTTAATTAGAAGGAAAATATTAAAAGAAAAAGAACACAGAGATGACCAAAATTAACTGGATATTCTCATAAAGTTCCCTGAGTTAACTAATTACTGATTATGGTAAAATTCATGTACCCTGATGACAATAAATTATCAACACTTTTACATTTAAACAATTGAATTGAACTAGAAATTGGCTGAGTGACTAAAAGACATCTACAAATGTAATCTTTCAACATTGTGACACCCAGGAAAAATGTTCTTTGGAGCCCTTTAAAAATCAGCATTCCTTCACATTTCTGCTCTTATTAAAATTTGCAAGGCAAAAAATTATTATATAGATTACATCCTGGTAGTGGAAATTAGAAGAAAATGTAACTAATTAACAGAAAGTGCCAACTTAAGAAATCATTAAGTGTTTTTTTTTCTATTGGGTTGTGCTGACTTAATTAGCACTCATTTGAAGAACTTCTGATTCTCTTCAAAGAGCCTTTAGCAAGTGCATATATCTCAGTAACCGAGGGCAAACAACCGAAACACCAACTCAAAGCAGAAGAGAGTATGGGATTAAAAACCAGCTTGATCCAGAAGATCGATATTTCTTTTTACATTTTTCTTTTCTTTCTGCAACTAATTGGTTTCAGTATCAAGGAATTTTTGCTTCAGTCCGTCACAAATTATTTTTCTCACAGATCAGCAACTCCAGCAGAAAGAGAGCTTCTCTTTCCTAATAGTTCTAACAAAAGTTATAGAACTGAGTCTCAGTGACCTGTCCTGGGTCACACGCCCAACCCAATAAGATGGTACTAAGTAAAGGAGGACAGAGGGAAATGATAGTTCTGTGGTGAAAAGTGCTCTTCATATGACATGGTCAGAAAAGGCCTCTTGAATGTAAGAACATTTGAAAGGAAGCATGAAGGGAGTGAGGGAGAACATTTGAAAAAAGGCAGGAAGGTAAGGAATAAGCCACATGACTCTTCTCTGGGGTAGAATCTGAAGTAAAGAGAATAGTAAGTGCAAAGGTCTTGAGGTAGCAATCTGCTAGGACTGTTCTGGAAATAACACAGAGGACAGAATGGCAGAGCAGAAGGAGCAGGGGGAGATGGTAGGAATTGAGGTCAGAAGGCAGCATTTTTAAAGACTGACTTCAAATGAAAAAGGAGGTCATTAGAAAGATAAAAACCAGTTCATTCCTTGTGAATCACAGCATCTTTACAGAGAAATGCCTACTTTAAAAACCTGAGTGACTAGAAAAATAGTTTTAGATAAATAGAGAAGACATGAAAGCATTCTCGATGTAAAGAAGGGCTCCCAGAGGTGAGAGTGCAGAAAGTCTGTTTTCAGGGCAGTGGGTAAACCTAGCAGTTTGAGCTAGTGGACTTGGGTAAGGAGTTGGAGAGTAGTGAGGTGAGATTGTGGAGGGCCTTGAATGCCAAATTAGGTGCTCAAACTCCATTTTATCTGAGAAAGGAGGAGTCACTGAAAACTTTCAAAAATACACAGATGTCCAACCTAGCTAGTGACCAGCAACATTTGTTTTGCCCTAGTTCATTTCCTTTCCTACAAGCTAAAAGTTTGTAAAGATTCCGCCGGCCAAACAGGACATTTAAATAGGTATTAAACAATTCCTTTTGTCATGGTTATGATCAAAGCAATCTATCAGTTCAGTTCAGTCACTCGGTCATGTTTGACTCTTTGCGACCCCATGAACTGCAGCATGCCAGGCTTCCCTGTCTATCATCAGTTCCCGGAGCTTGCTCAAATTCATGTCCATTGAGTCAGTGATGTCATCCAACCATCTCATCCTCTGTTGTCCCCTTCTCCTCCTGCCTTCAATCTATAACTACCAATTAATACTACTGAATGTCATAAAATAAGCATTAACTCAC
Organism: Oryx dammah; assembly: GCF_014754425.2. Taxonomy (NCBI): domain Eukaryota; kingdom Metazoa; phylum Chordata; class Mammalia; order Artiodactyla; family Bovidae; genus Oryx; species Oryx dammah. The sequence goes on from NW_024070203.1 coordinate 54,778,955, forward strand.
TACACTGGCATAATTCTACCTCAAAGTAAATATAGACACAAAGGTGAAATATGATTTTGGATATGGCCTTTAAAACAAAAAGGCTATGAGACCTCTCTCCCTCCACTGGGCTTCCTTGGTGGGTCTCCTGCACTGCAGGCAGATTCTTTACTGTCTGAGCCACCAAGGTCCCCTACCCACTCCAATAATCTTGCCTGGAAAATCCCATGGACAAATGACCCTGGCAAGTTATAGTCCATGGGGTCACAAAGAGCTGGACACAACTGACCTATTAACATTGGTACTCGTTGCTACTCCCCGTCCATTGGTACTCTTGAAAGATTTGCTCCTGGGACCTGAGACAAGGGATCACATCTGGGAAGCGATGACCTAGGCTGTGCTGCTGGAGACTGCTGGATTTAGAGCTGGAGGGCTGCCTCAGGGACATCTCCCTGTGGGCTTAAATTCACTTTGTGTTCAATGCTTTGGTGGTTTCCCCAACTCCTCACTCCGGCTGTTGCTATGGCAGCACTGCCCATCTGGCCACTACATTAAACGCTCCTCCCATCAGCTTCCTCTGAACCAGAATTAATGCTCCATTGGTAGCTGATAGAAGATCATTATAAAAGGAAGAAGCCCTTTTCCTGATTTTTCCTTCCTTCTTTGATTATCTCTGAGAATCAGTATTCATCTCCATCAAACCACATTACCTCATGAAGTCAACATAAAGCTCATTATTTGAAGTTAAATAGTCCATCCAGCAGTCTACCCACATGGATGAAATGATATGACGCTTCAGTCATCTATCCGTCCATCCATTTATTTATTTACACAGCAAACATTTATTTAGTGAGAGGCAGCAGAGCTAAGTCAACCCTATGTCCCAATTGGCCCAGGACAACTCCAGCTTATTCCTGCTGAGTAGATATCAGTATTGTCTCAGCTGAGTATCAGGATCTCAGTTTAGACAATAAATTATATGATTATTGTAAGCCAAGCATAGTGTTTAAGAATATCTTTTAAAACATCATGGTTAAGAACACATGGTTAAGAGAATGCCTTTGATCAAAGCCTGGTTTCACCACCTAATGGTTGTGTGACCTTGGGCAAGTCACTAATCTCTGTTTTATTTTGTCCATCTGTAAAATGAGACTAACAATAGGATCTACATCCTGGAGTTACTGTGTGATTTAGAAGAGTTACTCCACATAAAGGCATATCACAAGCACTGTGAAAGTGTGAGCTACTTTTGTGTAAAAACATATCTCATTCCCAGCCTCACAAAGATGATAATCTAGTAAACTCATGATTTTATAAATTTTCTCATTAACACAGATATTGAAATGTTACATACATTTTGTGACTATTTTTAAACATTATAAAATACCAGTTATCAAACTATAAGAACAGTTTGATAGGGAAGATTATAAATAGTTCAGCCTAACTAAAAGTAGCTTGAAAAAGATTGATATTATGAAAAAATGATGAAAATTTAAGGAATTGGATGGCATTGATAAAATCCCATGACAACATAGATTAACTTACAAAGAATGCTACTCAACCACTCCAGTAAACTATAACTGGCACACTGACCATATCGGCACTATCAACTCCAAAGTGACTGAACCTCTGAAAGAAAGTCGTGTTGCTTATGCTTAATAATATGGCCTCAAAGCGGGTCATTTGTCACCTAATCTTGCCTCTTCTGTCTGTGGGTATCTCATATTGCAGACAGCAATTCAAGTCAAAGTCAGAAAAAGAGGGGTGCTTTGTATAACAATGGATTGTGACTCACAATGGATTGTGACTCAAAGTGTTAGCTTATTCACAATTCAACATTCAGGAAGCATTCTGCTCCTTAGAGAGCATAACACGTGCCCTATAGACTTTTCATGCATGTTATCCCCTCCGTGTAGAGTGCCCCTCCCCTCCCCACCTCTGTGATTCTTTTCCTGGGAGTTAACCACAGTGAGTGCCTTACAGAGTCTGGCAAAGGGCTCATTCTAAAGGTCTTTGGATTTTAATCATTTTAAATTTCGTCTTATACATCTGATTCTTCTACACAAAGTGAATAGTAAACCCTCTTGTTTTACATAATTCTATTCAATCATCATATTTAACGAGGCTTTATCTGTGACTTTAGCTGGGTTAATACTGTTTTTTCATTGTTAATAGGAAAGCAAATAATTAGAGACACATCCTCTAACATACTACCACAAAAGCACTTAAGAACTAGGAGATCTAATATCTGATAAATGGTTCTAGAAGGCAAGGAATAGTAATATAGCCAAATGATGCAAGGGGACAGGAACATAACGAGTTAGAAATATGTTTACTTCAGAGCATGTAGAGAGACACTAGCACTCTCTATAGTCTTAAATCTCCTCTGTGTACACAAAGTAAAATGAGTTTTATTACACCACTTAACTCAAATTTATCTTCCGTTTCATTTATATAGTAATTAAATGCTTATACTCAGTAATATAAGAAATGGTAATGAACCTCTTTGGAAAATTATATAGTTAAAGTGTTCCTAAATGTACAATAACTCTGCTCACTATCTCATTATTTTTCCCTTCCCATACCTCTCTTGTAATTATTCCAGTGGTATCGAGTTCAGTGTGAGGAAGTTTATGCCTTGAATAAGCTGTTCATCATTAACGAGCCTCCACTATTACAATAGCAATATGGAGACCATCCATCCCTTCATCTCCCGAAACATCATGCTAGATGTCTTAGTTCTATAAATCCTTTGCCTTGACATTTGCGTTATACCAGCTGATCATTATCATGCCCTCATTTTCTATTTCAAAATTTTTGTGACCTTCAACATTAGGTACGTGCTATTCAGAAATGTTTCTCCAGGGTCAGATCTTTTTCCCTCAAGCAATTTATTTTTAACAACTTTCAACAAATCCCGCTTCTCCAGCTTCCCCATCAGGCAATCAAGATTCCTTTCTGCTAATGTGCTCAAGTGAGAAATAAAACAAGAATACCCACTCAACCAGGGCTTCCCAGGGGCACCAGTGGTAAAGAGCCCACCTGCCAATGCAGGAGACATGAGATGTGGGTTCGATCCCTGGGTTGGGAAGATGGGCTGCCATTCCCCATGGAGGAGGGAATGGCAACCCATTCCAGTATTCTTGCCTAGTGAATCCCCATGGACAGAGGAGCCTGGTAGGCTCTAGTCCACAGGGTTGCAAAGAGTCAGACATGACTGAAGCAACTGAGCACACACACACACACACACACACACACACTCAACCGTGTAGCAAACTCTTCACTTCTACTAAAATTAAGGAAAGTGCTTCCACTTTTGGGTACTCGATCCTCACACTCATTGATGTCATGTTTTAGGGCAGTTCTCTGAACCAAATGCTTATTTGCTCCTTGATAGAAATATTAGAATCAGAACCAGCAAGGCTGTGACTGAGAGATTAAGCTATATTCATAAGAGAAGCAATTTATCCCCAGGAGTAAAGTTAGGGAAGTTATTCCGAATGCCGGGCTTTGTAAGAAGGAAGAATTATGACTTTCTGCAGCAATGCAGTTCCAGAAATCTTAGAAACAGCTTGCGGCCCTCAGGTCTGTTAGCTCCATGGAAGAATTTAAGAGTTGAGTATTTATGAGGAAGGATCAAAATGGGGAGGAAGACATTTCCTCAGTGAGGAATTCTCTCCAGAATCATCTCGTCCTATATTTGAAACATATATAATTATGAGGTCCTACGAACACCTCAGTGGAGGCAGTGATGGCTATAACAAGTGAGCAGGCCTGAAGGGCCGCCTGGCCCAGCTTGGCAGGCCTACTTCATTTAGCAGCGGCCTCACATGAGAATGCTCTATTCTACCTTTGTTTCTGTTTCACCCCATTAATTGAACTAGAGAAATGCACTTGACATCTAGGCTGGGTAATCTCATTTAGCCCCAAGACTGCAAAAGTACTAATGCTGTTTATTGAGGCATTTCAAACTAAGCCAAATGCCACACTCCGCTCAGGGCAATAAGCCTCCCTCCATTACCGTTCATGGGCCCCGTGGGAAAGTGTGTTCGCACAGACCAAATGTGTCCCATTCTGGCAAGAGAGTTGAAAAGGAATGTGTTGCTCTATTACCCTTTTAATGCCAAAGCCTTCTCTTCTCCATCCTATTCCCCTGCTGTCTCCTGGCTGCTTTCTACTCTTTCATAAAATAAAATTAAAAGTGCAATTGTAAACCTCAGCCTACAATGCAACTTCACAAAGTTCCAAATTTAAGCATCTGAAATTTAAAAACAATGCAATTGCCTCTTGAAAACTATTAAAACCAGAAATTACACAATTGCCTCTTGATAACTGTCCATGGTAACTCTCTCCATGAGAAATGGACACAAAAAAGTCCAGGTAGATCCTCTCTGGGCAGCGCTGGAAGCTCTGATCTATGGGAGGAGGTGGAGGGGAAAGGGACTTACTAACCCACTGAGCAGAAGGTTCACGTATCTACTGCCTTCAGCAGCCTTAGCTGATGGACTTTGTTGTCAGAGGAATACAATCTAAAAGCACTGCTGTAGTGGATTTTGAAGAGTTAAGCTTTGTTTTGCTTTACTTTGATTGATTTGGTTTTCTTTGATTTCCTGAGGCTGCCACATGTTTTTCTGCCCAATACAAGAGAAATGTAAGGCCCTAAACTTATCTCTAATTCTTGAATACATTGCATCCGAGTTTTGTGATAACCCAGACTACAAGGTTTTCTGGACTGGAGGTCATATAGATTGAATGAACTTTCTGAAATGAAAAATCCAAGTCATTTCCTCTTACTTTTTTGTGGTGCTTCCTTAACTGTGACAATTCCTATCAACACAGCCCCATTTAGTGTACTGCAGACAAAGGAGTTAGGGAAGCGCTGACTGGAACCATGAGGATACCTGACTCCACTAACTGGTGATAACTAAACAAATTTGAACTAATACCCTGAACATGTGAGATAACCAAGATTCTACATTTGAGTTTAGTTGTAGCAGGAAGTTCAGTTGCCATCAGCTCCAGTTACAAGTGTGTTTTGAGTTTTATTCAATAATAATGGCTGCCATTTGCTCAGCACTCACTTACTCAATATGAGACACTGTGCTGAATACTTTGCAAACATTATTTCATTTGATGCTGGCAAAGAGTCCTATGAAATAGGTACTATCTTTACCAATATGCAAAAAATAATAATATAATAAAATAATATATAATATAATAATATAATAAATAAAATAGTATAAAATTAATAAAATAATAATCCCATGAAGACTTTTCTCAGAGAGAAACTTGAAACACACACACACATTTAGCCAGTTTCCCTTGCCCTGTGTCACAATTCCGTAATCCTGGTAGCAAGAGATAAGCAAAATCAATGCAGGATGTTTTACCAATAGTCCCACCTAGAGTCAGGAGGATGAATAAACTAGAAAATATTTTTTGTTTCTTCCAGAAGGATTCCATTAGATCTTGAATTTCTATTAATATTTTTATCATTTTTCATGTTAGATTTTTATAAGCTGTAACAAAGCAAGAATGAAATTGGGTCTACTGAAGATGTCAAGTGAAACTACTATGGGGTTAAAACAAAAAGTGGGGCTAGTCTCCAAAACTGTCTGTTTAATGTCCAGTGAGTCACTAGACATATTCCTGGTAAATGTAAAAATAAACACATCTGCAAAGACTCTTAAGGTTATATGATTTTACTATTCCTGTAGAATTTTATCTGAAGAGAAGTTTCTTCCCCTCTCAGACTTCATATCTGTAATACATCAAGAGCTCTCCAGTAAGGTCCCACAACCACTCCCATCAACTGAAATGTCTATTAATGTTTTTAATGGTAATCAATACTTAGCCCATGGAATATTTTTTGATCTACTATTGTTTAGATATTCACATTTACAATTACTCCTATGAAGGTTCACTTCAGAGGACCAACTGATCCCAAGGAATTATCCCAGAATGATGGATGTGTGATAATTTAGTCTTAAACCTGAATAGTTCAGTCTTGGGTAAGGCTTCTCTTAGCTGCTTGATTGTGGAGGAAAAGATGAATGTGGAAAGATGTTAAGGTATCCAGGGTAACCAACGCAGGACTGAAACCCAGGCCTGACACCAAAGCCCACACCAGTGTGTTTTTCAGAAAGTAGTCTGAACTGCCTGCATTACAGTCACAGGGGATGCTTATCAAAAGTACAGATTCTTGGGTCTCACCAAGGAACCGTAGAGTTAGAATCGCTACTAGGCCTCTGCGTATTTACCAAGCACCTCTGTGATTATTAACATACAGAACCATTCAGCTTCCTGATGCTGCGGGAGAATTACAGTGCACAGAATGTGGGGGCTGTGCGGGAATGGGGTACACAGGGCTCTGATGATTCTTCTGTAATCCCTGAGCAATCTCAGGGTTTCAAAGGTGACCCACGTGGCTTTGGCGTGTTCAAGATGGGCCCATAAAAGGACTTTCTGTTGTCTGTGGCCACATGGCCATAAAGTTTGCAGTATTCACAGGTCTCCAAAGACAGTTTGGTGCAAGGGAAGAAAGGGTGGAGGCAGGCATGGAATAAAACAAGAAAGTGAATTTGACAATTTTACCGGGGAAAGTTGAAAGGCTCCTTGCAGGGCAGAGCCTACAGCTGATCAAAACAATGAGGCAGGGAAAAGACGGGAACTTGCCCCAATCCTCAGGTAGTTTCCACAGGCTTCCATGGATGTTGTCATCCACTGATTGATTATAGCATTCCCTGTTGCATAAACGCTTAGCAGCAACTCATTAAAACAAGAAGAAGAACTCTTCCAGCAGGGTTAAATGCTTCTTTAAAAGTCTGTCCAAAAGACTCACAGCTGAAAATTCAGCTCACCACTATTCCCAAACTCACTGATTCTATAGAAAACTCAAAGTTGTGAAGATGAGAAGGGAATTCACAATGATGCTCAAGGCTAGAAGCACTATTCATTTGAAAAGAATGCTCTTTTGAATCAGTGGACCGTTGTTCAGCCAGGTTTGTGTCTGGGTGATTCTGAGATGGCTATGTCTCTCTCCCCCAGTCTCAGGAGGCTCAGGTGCTGAAACAGCTGGCAGAGAAGCGGGAACACGAGCGAGAGGTCCTCCAGAAGGCTTTGGAGGAGAACAACAACTTCAGCAAGATGGCAGAGGAGAAGCTGATCCTGAAGATGGAACAAATCAAGGAAAACCGTGAGGCGAATCTAGCTGCTATTATTGAACGTCTGCAGGAAAAGGTAATCGTAACAGAGAACCGAGCAGATGCATATTCAGATGCAACACACAGCGAGTGAATTCTCAAATACCCGGCATCAGAGACTTAAACTCTGCTGCAGGTGCGGAAGCCACCTAACCCCATGGGCAGTGCCTCTCGCTCTGCAAGGTGGTTGAGGAATATAAGTGTGACTTACAGCTGGAATTCTCTCAGGTTTTCCAGTACTGAATAGACTGAGGGAGGCAGATTCCTGCTTTTCAAATGTCTGTGAGGCTTCAGTAAAAATCTTAGAAGCTCACCTACTGGAAAAATATTAAATTGGAAATGTTAACTATTTTATATAAATAATAATACATATCAATAATATTGGAGAAGGAAATGCAATCCACTCCAGTACTATTGCCTGGAAAATCCCATGGACAGAGGAGCCTGGCAGGCTGCAGTCTATGGGGTCGCAAAGAGTCGGATACGACTGAGCGACTTCACTTCATCAATAATATAATGAACATTTTAAAAATAATATTATTATTATAAAACAACAATATAAAATAATATATTTAATATTTGGTCTAATGTTTAATTAATATATAATATTAAATATGTTACTTATTGTTGAAATATATTTGGACATGTTTCCATAGGTTTGGAAAAATATATTTGTCAAAAGAGGACAGAATATTTATGAACAGTGGAAAGCCCTTGCAGGAAAATCTACATGGAAAACTGGGCTTTCCTTGTGGCTCAGTTGGTAAAGAATCTGCTTGCAATGTGGAGACCTGGATTCAATCCCTGGGTTGGGAAGATCCCTTAGAGAAGGGAAAGGCTACCCACTCCAGTATTCTGGCCTGGAGAATTCCATGAAATATATAGTCCATGGTGTCACAAAGAGTCAGACACAACTGAGCAACTTTAAAAAAAAAAAAACATGGAAAACTAGTAGAGGAAGTTCATTACCTCCAGATCTGGCACCCTGGTATTTTTCTTCTCATCAGTCTGAATATACAATGGCCATTCCCATCAGTCAGGATGAGCAGTACTGGAGATCCTCTGGAAATTGTTCTCTCAGAATTATGATATCTTTTATTTAGGATAATTGTGAATCAACCTTCATCTCTCATCCTAGGCCCTAAAAAAGTAAAATAAAATGGCATTGCTAGGAATGGGGCATGCTGACCTTATCCAGGATTGGCAATTAGACCTCTAATCTCAAGTGCAAGATTATATCACTCCACGGTAATCCAAGAGCATTACTGTTTTTTTAAATTACACACACTCGAACACACAGCACATCCTTCTTGATTTCAATTGTAAAAGAGGTCATAAAATTTGCATATTTAACTAGCATTTCCAGAAGTGTTGGTTTTTAATGGGCAATTAATTTTTCTCTGCATATTTATCTTCACCCACCCACCCCCTTCCACCAGCTCCTTTTTCTGTCTTACCACTCTCATCCAAAATCAGGCTCCTCCATACAGACAAACATACATTCATATGTATATGCATGAAAACATATAGTTTGTCCTATAAATATTCAGCCGATGGAATTCTTAATATTCTTCACATCAAGCTGCAGAATCTCCATGGGTGGGACTCAGGCAACCATATTTTTTTTAACTCTTCAGATGATTCCAGTACGCAGCCAGGTCTGAGAACTAGTGGTTTGTAGTCTATTCTGATATAAATCTCAGCTGACGGCATTCTATCTTGTGCTGAATTATGCAGCTCACATCATATGTAAGACCACATTTTCCCTTATTCCACAGCTAGTGACACTTTTCAAATCTAATAGAACCTCTGACCAGTGACAACCAAGATCTGTTATCTTTTCAGTAAAGTGGAGATACTCCTTAGAGAATACCAACTTTACTTCCATTTGATGTATTTTAAATACACTGTTTTTTGTTTGCATATGGTATATGTGTTTGTTTATACTAAAACTACTTTCCTTTTTCCTAAAATAAGAAAAAGTAAATTTTTTTATTATGGCCAATATCTAGCCTTTTGTTTGAATGAAATTACTACAGTGAAGTTAGAACTTAAAAAAAAAAGGGGGGGTCAATAATAATACAGAAAGTGTATGAAACTGCCAATATAACATAAGCTCTTCTGGAATCTCCCACATCAAAAGATGATCATTACTGAAATGGTACCTCTTAGTAAGTTGTCATGAGGTGACCACACTAAGTAGCTTTTATACATTTTAATTGCCCAGTCTTCCCTGGCCCTACCAATTAGCCAAGAGATGTGATAAAATTCCACATGAGGTTTTGCAACAATCTGCCTACCACCCACCACTCTAGTATTCTTGCTTGGAGAATCCCAGGGACTGAGGAGCCTAGTGGGCTGCTGTCTATGGGGTCGCACAGAGTCGGACACGACTGAAGTGACTTAACAGCAGCAGCCTACCACCCAGCTCTCAGCCCCCTTCCTCCTTAGCAAAGTGAACTATTTGAACAGAGCCCATCCCTCAATGGTGGCTACAGTGGTGTCCTCCGTGTCATTCGCTCATGAATTCCCACAAACCTCTCGGAGTCCCAGCCATGTTAGCTCAAAGCCTTTATGCTCATGTTCAGTTGCTCAGTCGTGTCCGACTCTTTGCAACTCCATGGACTGTAGCCCGCCAGGCTCCTCTGTCCATGGAATTTTCCAGGCAAGAATGCTGGAGTGGGTTTCCATTTCCTTCTCCAGGTGATCTTCCTGAGCCAGGGATCCAACTCACATCTCTTGCATCTCCTGCATTGGCAGGAGGATTCTTTACCACTAGGGAAGCCCCTCAAAGCCTTTAGCTGAAAGCCTAAAACAAAAGCAATTCCAGTTGCACTTTAGAACCTCCTGACAAGCTCTTTTAAAAGAGAGCTTCTGATATAACCATCTGGGGCAGAACCAGAGATCAGCATTATTTTCAAAGCTTACCAGGAGACACTGGTTGGACATGAGCAACTCAATGGACATGAGCAAACTCCAGGAGATAGTGAAAGACAGGGAAGCCTGGCATGCTGCAAAGAGTCAGACATGATTTGGCATCTGAACAAGAAACAACAACAAAGTAGACACTTGTATTTAGCCCGAATTAAGAAACTCTGAGTTAAAGGCTTCTTAAATGTTTTATTTTGTTGTCATAAGTTATCTTGAAATATTTTCATCTTTGTTCCATGAAAGTATTCTTTCTTCCTCCAAAGAATAATGTTACACTCTTTTTTACATATATTACTATTTGTTTATTAAATAAATGAGCAACTATAAAAATATAAAAGCACCAACATGTAAATAATATGTAGGGAAATATTGTGTCTATATGGTTCACCACTGAACACACAGCACCTAGAATGTTGCTTGACACAGAGGAAGAACTCCACAAATTTTTTTGAATACATACATACACATCAGTGAATACATACATACATAATTTAGCTCATGGTCCTTCTTCTCTCTCTGTTCTTTTCCGAGGATTCCTCTTGCCTCCCACAATTTCTACTAGCTCCTGTATGAGAACTTACCCTCATGATTATTAATCATTAGCTTAAGAATTATTAATGAAAAAAAAGAATTATTAATGATAATAAATGTAGTTGTAATGATGCTACATTTACCAAACACATATTATGACACATATTAGCTTCGTGCTCAGTACAGTTTTGAATGTTATTCTCTTTCTAAAATTTCCATTTCTCTTTCCTTAACTACATCTTAACGCTCCCACTTATACAGAAAAGAATCAAGTGACGAGGGTGTGGACAAAAAGATACCTGTGCCGCAAAGACCTACAGTAGGCTGATACGTTTTTGTCGCTCAAATTGATATAAACAGTCATGCCCAGGACGCAATAATGTAACCTGGGGATTATGATAAACACTGAGGTGATATTGAAAATGTTCTTATTCTTTGAATTTCTATTTCTAAAAAAAGAGGGGGAGGAAGAACACCATGCAGAAAGGATAAGAGACTCTTTCTCTCTCACCCAACACTTTCTTCCCCTCATGCACTAGACTATATCCCTCAGAAAGCTCCCCGTTTGACACATTAGGCACCATGAGTAGTAGCAGCTTTGTTATCAAACCCAACCAGGAACTGGAGTGAATAGTTAATCATGAAAAATCAGTTAAGGCAGATCTAATCATTTTACCAATACATATATTCATTAAGACTTCCCCGATGGCTCAGAGGTAAAGAATCTGCCTGCAATGCAGGAGATGTGGGTTCAATCCATGGGTCTGGAAGACCCCCTGGAAAGGAAATAGCAATCCACTCCAGTATTCTTGCCTGGGAAATCCCATGGACAGAGGAGGCTGGCAGGCTACAGTTCATGAGGTTGCAAAAGAGTTGGGCATGACTTAGCAACTAAACAACACAACGTAGATGATAGCTAGATTTAGGAGATAGGATTTAGGAGCACAGCATTTAAATTTCCTGGTTTTCTTTTTTCTTCAGTTCACAGATTCTATTTGTTCTCTCCTATGGCAAAATCTATTTCTTTACAACTAATTTTTTAAGTTGAGTAAGAAGTGTGCTCCAAAGTAGCCTAATAATACTAATTATAATCTTTCCTGTTACACTGTAAATTTGGGTTTATATGAATCTTTAGACTTAGGAGATAGGATAAGGATCATGGAGGGAATGGGGACTACTAACTAACCTAACAGGTCATTTAAGAGGATTTCTACTGAATCTTGTTGAATTCTTCTCTTAATCCAATTTGTAAGACATCTTCATGGTTTCAAAATTTTACTGTCATTCACTAGCCAATGCCAAGACCTCCCAGCCTGAAACTTTGTAACAAATACTGAAGGAGTTTTAGGTGTTCAGGAGTGAAAGAAAAAAAAGAAAAGAAAACAGACTTCCTTGACAACTCCTATACCTTATTCAACCACAAAGTATAGAAATGAGACACTGTTTCAATGTAATTGATACTTTCACCTCTAACAATGGATGAAAGGTCAAGTGAAAGCATTATAGTTACTATTTTAGTGATAATGGTATTACTAATGTGACTTAATTTAAAAATATAAAAAGTTTTTTAAGAGAGTAAGATTCTGTGATTCTTTATCTCAGAGATAATTTTGATAACATATAACTGTTTAGGTAGAGATTTCAACCATTATCAATTTCCATTTATTGTAACCTTTCATCCTTCTCATCTGATATTTGGGTTTTGGGGGCGTTTTTTGTCATTCTGACTCATGAGTGACATCTGTAACTATTTCCTACGGAATATGTCTGATAAATGAATCATAAAAGGAAAAAGAGGATTAAAACTAACCGTCATTGATTTCTCATTGTAAGCCAGGTATTTGGCACATACTATGGAATTTAATTCCAGAAGGAAATACTGTAATCATCCCCATTTCACATCTAAGGAGCCCAGTACTTAGAGAAATCAAGCCATTTGGTCAAGATCACAAAGCTAAGGACATCGGAGTCTGAACAAGTCTCTCTGACTCCGAATGTTTACACTATGTTAAAACTGTAGCTTGTGCCAACTCTGCACAGTAAGCAGACTGGATTGAATTTGGCACAAGGAGTTCATGATCTGAGCCACAGTCAGCTCCTGGTCTTGTTTTTGCTGACAGTATAGAGCTTCTCCATCTTTGGCTACAAAGAATATAATCAGTCTGATTTCAGTATTGAACATCTGGTGATGTTCATGTGTAGAGTTCTCTCTTGTGCTGTTGGAAGAGGGTGTTTGCTATGACCAGTGCATTCTCTTGGCAAAACTCTGTTGGCCTTTGCCCTACTTCATTTTATACTCCAAGACCAAACTTGCCTGTTACTCCAGGTATCTCTTGACTTCCTACTTTTGCATTCCAGTCCCCTTGGGGATAGAAGGTCTTGCAGACAATTACAAAACAAAGACATTTTGCTGATTGGAAAAACAGACTATGCCGAAAATGACAAGCCCACTCAATATCTCCATTTGATTCTCCCACATTTTTATATGGAATTGCATTATAATTTTAAGTATATATTTGATGATTTTAATATAAAATTTTCAAATAACAGATTTACTAAAATACCTGAAAATAAACAATATTTTTCCTAGGAGCACAGCATTTAAATTTCCTGTTTTTCTTTTTTCTTCAGTTCACAGATTATATTTGTTCTCTCCTATGGCAAAATCTATTTCTTTACAACTAATTTTTTAAGTTGAGTAAGAAGTGTGCCCCAAAGTAGCCTAATAATACTAATTATAATCTTTCCTGTTATACTGTAAATTTGGATTTATATGAATCTTTAGACTTGAGGCTGGTTTTTTCCCTAGCATAGTGATGGTCTGGGCTTTTTCTCAATTTTTGTCAGAACTGAGCTCTTACTAATTAGTTTCTTCCTGCATGAGAAAAAGATTTTACAGCATCGTTTTCCTCATCAGAGCAGAACAAAAAGAAGGAAGAGTCAGCTGCATCCATGCTAATTCCCCCGTGACATTTCCAAACAGGACATGATTTCTCTATACATGCTTTTTTTCCCCTTCTCTTCATGGCTTTTGAATGCAGACAAAAAGCTCATTTAAACCAATTACATAAAATTGCTTTTAAACTCTTTCTCTAGAATCAACTTGCTGCTTTGTGTAATTCTGTATTTTTTAAGAAAGTGTATGGCTATATATATGCCTATTTCTCCAAGAACCTACATCTGTAAAGACACATTTTTTTCCACACAACCGTAAACTTTTCTCTGCTCGCTCACACTAAGACTCCATAGCAGTGGTTGAGGGATGGATTTGGCTGCAAAGCCAGGCTCTCTGAGTTTAAGTCTCAGCTCTGCTACTTGTTGGTTATGTGATCTTGGGCAAATGACTTAGTCTTTTTGTGCTTCAATTTCTTCATCTGTAAAATGGGAACCATAATAGAGTCTCCATCACAGGATTGTTGTGATGATCAAGGGAATTAATACAGGTAAAATCTGTACTTATGCAGAACTGGTACATGTTAAGTGACTAGTAATGCTTAGTATTATAAAGAGCCTATAAGCAAAGATTTCTTGAGATCAATAGAGCTTAATGATAAGATTTACTTTATGGCTGGTCAAGGTCATTGCCTCTAAACTAAAGGAATTTGTGGAGCTACAAGAAATTTCTGGAGCTACAGGAGGGAAATAGCAATATAAAAATATTCTAAGTAGAAAATAAATAATAATAATTATCATTTCAATTTTTATTTAATAAATGTTTAGCTCCTATAATAAGCAAGGGGATAAATTAAAATTGAAAAATACTAATTATTATTATCAACATTTATTTTTCTATTTAGAATATTAGTTATACTTACCAACACTTACTTAGCCCCTATAATGAACAAGGGGCTTCCCCAGTGGCTCAGTGGTAAAGAATCCCCCTGCCAATGCAGGAGATGTGGGTTCAATCCCTGTTTCAAGAAGATTCCCTGGAGAAGGAAATGGCAGCCCACTCCAGTATTCTTGCCTGGAAAATCTCATGGACAGAGGAGCCTGGTGGGCTACATTCCACAGGGTCCCAAAGGAGTCAGACATAACTTAGAAAATAAACAATAATAGGCAAAACCATATGCTCAGAAGAACAATGTACTAAAAATAGCATTCCGCATTGTCTATCAACTCCCTCCTCCGAAAGATTACTTCCCAAGTCAAATTTAGTACCTCAGTTTCTCATGTAAACAAACATTCATTGATTATATACTATATGCAAAATGCTCTTCTGGGCCCTGCAGATGGAACAAAGGTGAAAAAATACAGCCCTGGCCCACAGGGAACTTCTAAATAAGCACCTGTCAAAGAGAGCAGATGAAACAAGAGCAGCAATGCCCAAAGTACAGGTTAGAATAAAATGGCTGCCCCGTGAAAGAGACTTATGCACATCTACAAGTGGAAAGTGAGACAGTTTTCAGTCTCATGAAAATCTTCATGAAGAAAGAGACAACCACTACAGGGATTTAAAGAGTCTTCTCCTGACTGATGGAGATGAAAGACTAGGAATCTCACCAATTGAATATCTCATTACAATTCCATTAAATCAAGAAATCAAGTAGGTGTAGGAAAAGGGTAAAGGGTAAGATTGGAGAGGTCATTTGGACGGCTCAAGTTTTGAAGGACTTTGATTAAGGAGTTAAGAATTTGGGAAGCATACATAGGGTCTTCTTCCTACAACTCATCCTCCCAAAGTGTTCATTGGCAATTATAAATCCCTTAAAGTGTTAGAGAAAAGGAAAAAGACCATCAAAAATCATAGAGAAAACAGTGTGCTATTTTATTGCTATTCTGATGATTTATACAGTAGTCCTAATTGTCAGAATTCTGTTAACCATATGATGGTTTTGTCGTCATTTTAATCAAATACAGTGGCAAATTTTTTAAGACAGACGAGACTGTATGGTATTTTATTACTGTTCTCTAGATTTAGACAGTAGTCCTGAGAGTCAAAATTCTCTCAATCAAAAAAGAAAAAAAATGAAAAAGAAAATTGTCTTATGTGATCTTTTGGTCACTATTTTAATCAAATACAGGGATAGTTTTTTTTATAGACACTATTAGTCTTCCATGGTCTTCTGTGACATGACGCTTATTGGTTGCCATGTTTTACTCTCTTGGGACATGAGAACGTTGTCTCCTAAAGGTAGACACTAAATGGGAAGGAGATGGAGGTGGGGGCGGAGGAGCTACTTTCTGTCAAGCGCGTAGAATGTAAATTAGTAGGCGGGCTCTCCTGCTTCTCTGTGGACCCAGCGAGGCCCGTGATGTCTATTCTCAATCTGGTGTTTTTCAGGAGAGGCATGCGGCGGAGGTGCGCAGGAACAAGGAGCTGCAGGTCGAACTGTCTGGCTGAAGCGACGGAGGGTATGGCACGCCCCACCATTAGTAAATCCCCCTGCCTATATTATAATGGATCATGCGATATCAGTATGGGAAATGTATGACATGGTTTAAAAAAGAACTCATTATAAAAAACAAAAAACAGAATCAAAAATAAAAAAAAAATCAATGCGGTCTCTTTGCAGAATGTTTTGCTTGATGTTTAAAAAATACCTTGGATCTTATTTTGTAAATACTTACATTTTTGTTAAAAAATACAAGTATTGCATTATGCAAGTTATTTCATAATCGTACACGCCCTGTAACAGGCTTTCGATGTTGTGTCTTTCCACTCAAATGAATTTGCTAGGTCTGTTCTTTTAGAAGCTCCCCACGTCTGACTCCATTCCCTGCCCTTTACATTCCAACAGAAAAACGAGGTCAGTAGACAGTCTTTGGTGCTAGAAACCCACCATTGCCTAATGACCTAGACAGCTTGGTAATCTTTGGACTTGACTGAGGCCATACTTAGATCACTGGTATTATAACTCCACACAAACCACCACATTTGTTTGCTCATAATCTACTAACTGCCTAGAAACTACAAACCCAGGCTAAGTAACACCACCACTCGTAGCAATTACTTCTGCTTCTACTGGATTATGTGCTACAAATGTGCTTTGGCTTTAGAAAGGGATGGATGAAAAAGACAGATCTGAGATCAATCTGGGTAGAAGCAAAAAGCTGAACCTTTTAAAGTGCTGAACACAGATCCCAACCCAAATGGTTCAAGCAGCCGTGAAATCGCTTTTCACGAAGTGGGCTTAATTCTCTAGTTTAAGTTCTTTTGATGGAATGAATTAATGTGTCAGGTCGCCTATTTGTGGATGCCATGATTGATGATGTTCCTTTTAAGCTCTTACCTATAGTACAAGTACATGATGCTACTGAATATTTTTCCACTTGGAAACTGTGAGCTGGTCGTTGCATTCAAACACACATGCAAACACAATCAAAAAACACTGCGGATTTTCACTTAAGCTGGTCTTTCTTCCCCAGTGTGAGGCAATCCTGCCTATTAAAAATTTTTTTAAAAATTACTCCATCTGTGAGGGCTGATGCAGTCGAGGGGGCTAGGCAGGGCGTTTGTGCCAACTAAGAGAATCACCAAATACCCACCATGAGTACCTATCGCAGTTTTGAAGTCGTTTCTCCCCCAACTCCCAACTCCTGAAGGTTGCTGCCTGCATACTTACTCTTCATTAGTGCTATTTTCCTGTATGTCATTGTGAGCAAGCTGTGATTAATAAAGAATTGGAGTTCTGTGAACTAATACAGGTTTGGTCTGTTCTCTTGCCCTTCTGTGTGTCTGACCCTGGAGTTCAGATTTTACTAGTGTGGCTGTTGGATTAGACAGTCTCAGAAACAGACAAAAATTAGAGTTTGAAGGAAACCAGGGCCCCTGCTGATTCACTTCCCTTCTAGAGCAGCAGGAAGCATCATTTTTCTCTCTCCCTCTGACAGCCCAACACAGCAGGAGAAGTCTTCAATCTGTTTCCCTTGAAACCAGTCAAGATTGAAGGAGACACCACAGTTTCAGACCAGTAAGTCTACAGAAGAGACCCCCTCTCAAAGCGCTTGGAAGGTTCCTGGCACAGCCTCACGTTCTCCCACACGGCCACTGGACACCTTCCGCAGCCTGTTAGAATGCAGTTTCCCTGCCATACTGCTGAGTTTTGCACTGCCAATAAACATGCTGCACACATGGACACAGCAGGGGGCCTGTCAGTGACCCAGATGGATCCTGCAGGACCAAAGGAACCACGTCCAGTCTTAGCAGAAAATCATAAAGAAGTGAAACCACACAGACTTACGAATAAGCAAACTGGGCTGTCATCCATAGGTGTGCTAACAAGCCAAGCTTAAGTTGGAGGCCACCTGGCCCCTATCTTGAATATCCTTTATTTGTGGGAATGTAATATTGCAACCATTGAAACACATCCTTGAAAACATGAATTCCATGATCTTCCTTTGGGAAATCAATCAGAGCTTCTGATGAGCAGAAAATAAGCTGTATTTTCACAGTGATACTTTTTCCTTATTTATTTACCTTTTTTCATTAAAATCCAGATTGATCTACAATAGTATGTTAGTTTCAGGTGTACTACATAAAGACTTGGCATTTGCATGCATTATAAAATGATCACCACAGAAAGTCTAGTAACCATCTGTCCCCATACAAGGTTATTACAGTATTATTGATTGTTTTCTTTGTGCTATTTGTTACATCCTTGTGGTTTATTTATTTTATAACTGGAGGTTTGTACCTCTTAATCTTGTTTACCTATTTCACACACTCCCAACTTCCTCCCCTCCAGCAACCACTCATTTGTTCTCTGTATCTACGAGTTCTCACAGTGATTTTTATTTCAGTTTGGAAAACATTACTTGAAGGGCTTCCACTGGGCCAGAGCCTGTGATTAAGCTCTGGGGCTATGAAAACAAATCACTGTGAGGAGCTCATAGTCTCATAGCTTGTTTTAGCCCAGAAGTGCTCAGTCCTCAAAACATATTGAGGGAAAGCATAATCCCAGCAGTTCTCTGATGCTTTCTGAAATATTAGAAATGACCAACAAACTCCTGGTGCTGCTCTGTGGCGCCTAAATTGCAGCTGCCAACCAGCCTGCTGCCTAGTCTGAAAGATGAAGAAACTAAGGCCCTGAGAGGGATAAGTGATTTTGCTCCAGGTCCCAGCACCCGCTTCTCACAATCTCCTTACTAGTAAGTAGCTCATCAGCAGACCATCCCCAAATCTCACCACGGCGGAGCAGACAGGTTATTTCTGTGTACTTCCCTAGGCCAATGGTCCTTATTTGAGCTTCATTTATGCTTCAGAGTCCTAACTGGAGCATAAAAAAAAAAAAATACAGGTGAGCTTCTGATTCCTGGAATCTGTGTAGAAGCCTGAGGATGTGCACTCTCTCACGGTCCCAGGGGACACTAGTGCTGCCTGTCTGCACACCCACCTGAGAAGCCCAAGATTCACAATGAAATGGACCTAGGTAGTGGAGCTTCTTGGTGGCAGCCACACCGAGAGCATCTATTTCGGTCAGGGCATGTTCCACTGGGGAGTGGGGTGGCCATGAAGTGAAACATTCGATCCCATTCAAAAAAGTGGGAGTGGAACACAAAGGAATCCAAGAAGAAGAAAAAATGAACAACTACACTTGCAAAATAATAAAATGAGAAAGAAAGCACCTAGGGGCTGGAGTAGGGTTAAGAGACAAGTGAGGTCAGGGAACCAATGGTCTTGTGTCTCTCGTACAACATATGGTTTCTGTAGGGTTCCCTGATGGCTCAGACAGTAAACAATATGCCTGTAATGAAAGACACCCAAGTTCAATCCCTGGGTTGGGAAGATCCCCTGAAGGAGGGCATGGCAACCCACTCCATCTTGCCTGGAGAATCCCCATGGACAGAAGAGCCTAGAAGGCTACAGTCCATGAAGTCACTAAGAGTTGGACATGACTGAGCGACTAACACACTGAAACACCTGAAGATGCTCCTGTCCCTTTAAGAGATGAACTAGGCGCTCTTTGTAGAGATGGTGCCATTTTGTGAAATATGCAGTTTATTAGCCTGGTTACACTTAAACAGATTTTTTTTTCATGGAGTCTTGATTTCCTTAAGACTACATTTAAATTGTGCATATGACTTTGAAATGTTCTTTAAAGAAAACTCACATAATCCCATTGATTTGAAGGTTCACCCTCCTTGCATCTCTTCTAGTCTCAATAACGTGTGAAACAGTAGAGGACTGATAAATGTGATTCTCCTCCTTGGATCAGGCATCAGACTTTACAACACTTCAAAGGAGGAAGGCAAAGTAAACGTGTACTGATCACCATACTCCACCCCTGCCACCACTACCACTGAAGGAGAGAATAAGAAGGGGGAGACGTGACACCCTTGACTTTAGCAATTAAAGGAGCATTCTCAGGATAAGACGAAACAATCGTCCTTGGTTTCTAATCAGGCAATTTGCTGAAAACTACTAAGGCAAACATGGATCCTAAAGCAAAACTAACATCCCCAAGCTCCCCCAAATTATCTCAGATCATCTTGGATTTCTCACTGTCCCCACCACACACCTCCCAATGATCACCAAGTAGCACCGACTGACCTCCAAGTTGCCCCTCTTTCCTTGCTCTCCCACTTCCATGACCACTACCCTAACCTGGATACTATTAGACTCTTAAAGCAACCAACTAATAAGTCTCTTTTGCTCCAATCTATAGCCTCCTCTACCCTCTGATCAAATCTCTCCCATAATCCACTACCTCCTCCCCTTTATCAGCAGGACAAAATCTGCACTTCTGTGAGTGTCATTAAAGTGTTCTCACCATTCCTTTCTTTTCTCAAGAGCATTACTCTCCTAAGACACCAAATTATTCATCCTGGCATACCAATGACATGCAATTTCTGGCCTCCATGCATAGACTGTACTCTGTCTAGAATCATCTTCCCTACAACATCAGTCTACAGAGGCTAGACTGAGCTGTGATTAAAAAAAAATCCTTCGAATCTCAGTGAAATAAAACCACAAAGATTTATTTCCTACTCCAGCTGTACAAGTTCAACGTGGGTCATGGTGGATGCTTCTCTGCTGTATTCCTCACTCTGGGGCCAAAGACCTGTGGGATGACCCATATGTGGAATGTTACCTAAACATGTCAACTCACACACTGGTTCTCTTAAAGCTTGCACCCAGAAGTAGAACAAGCTATTGATCAAAGTAAGTGATGGCGTGGCATTTGTGTGCTCAGTCATGTTTGACTCTGTGACCCCGTGGACTGTAGCCCACCAGGCTCCTCTGTTCATTGAATTTTCCTGGCAAGAAATACTGAAATGGGCTGCCATTGCCTTCTCTGAGGATCTTCCCAACCCAGAGATCAAGCCCTCATCTCTTGTGTCTCCTGCATTGGCAGGTAGACTCTTTACCACTTGCTCTACCAAGTAAGTGATACAACCACATTTAATGCCAAATGAGTAGGAAAGTGTCATTCCATCATAAGCTCAGAAGGAAAGCCAGCGCCAATGACTATCACCCTGAAAGTGAAAGTGAAGTTGCTCAGTCGTGTCCGACTCTTTGTGACCCGATGGACTGTAGCCTATCAGGCTCCTCCATCCATGGGATTTTCCAGGCAAGAGTGCTGGAGTGGATTGCCATTTCCTTCTCCAGGGGATCTTCCCAACCCAGGAATCGAACCCGGGTCTCCCTCATTGCAGGCAGACGCTTTCTCGTCTGAGCCACCAGGGAAGCGACTATCACCCTACTGGTCACCAAGTAGTAGGTTCACTCTCCTCCCCTGATGTAGACACATTCACTCTGTCCCTAAGATGTAAAATCCCTAAGTCACATTTGGCCATGACATCAGGCTCAATGTCCATTGTGATGCACAGATGTGGACATGAGTCCTCTCGACCAGAGACTAATAAATTAAAAAGACAGCTTTCTTCCCTAACACAGTCAATACATGATGGTGAAATGGGGACAGATAATCAACAACAAACAAGCTTGTTCAAAGGGGAAGCAATAGGGAACACACAGCATTCACTGATGATAGCAATTCTGGTGTGTTATTGACCAGGCATTGAGAGGCTCCTCTGTCCTTGAGGATAGGGAACACTTTACTTCTATCTTGCTCCCAGAGAGGAGCTTCCCAGTCCATGGCTCTGCTCTGTGACCTAAGCAGATCTTCCTGTTCCTTCATTCTCCTTGGGGCATTGGAGGAAACCCCTTCCGTGGAATCTGAGCAACTCTTAGCCCAGCCTGCTGCCCACCAAAACTATAGATCCAAGAGTCATTACACTTTTACTGATCATACCCCCTGGCAAGAAACAGATAGCATACTATAAAGGGTAAATGACATATATTTAGTGAAGATTCTTTTTTTATGAGGATGTGGACAGATTAAAAGAAATAAGCAAAGGGTGGTGAAGGATGCTGGGTGTACCACCAGAGAGAAGCCATTTCCATCTGAGGACTACAGACAGTTGTAGCTATAGAAGAAGCCTGTCTGATTAGGGCCTTTGACCTTGAAGAGAAGAATTCAGCCTCTAACAAATGCAGCCCAGCAAGGAAGGATCCATAGAATAGATATGCTGGCATCTTTCTTCCCTAACTCTTCTAGCAGTAGTCAAATCCAATGAGAAACCAGAGGGCAAGGGAGCCTAGGAGATGCATTGCATAGACGTCAGCCACTGGAGCTGAGCAGAGTGCAGAAAGATGGAAAGAGAATCAGGAGGGGTGAGCAGAGCCCATGGCCACCTGCAGTCCAGACCACAGTCAGAATCAGAGAATAGAATCCTGATGACAACTAGGATACCTTCCATTTGTTCATCATTAGTGCTGTCCACTGAATATGTTTGGCTTCTTTCCTTCTGGGATTGATTCCACTTCCCTGACACTTCTGGTGAGGTGTGTTTGTGTGACGTGCTCTGCTCAGTGTAATATGTGCTGGAGCACCTGGTGCCTTTTCCAGGCAGAAACCTTAAAAGTCAAATCCCGATTCACCATGCCTGGTGTCCCCCTCCTACCGTGACCTGGAAGAAGATAAAACAGAGCACAGCTCCCATCTGTGACAGACGCATATCAGGAACAGGATGAGCTCTTTTTATTTTATGACCCTTTAACTTTGAGATTCCTGGTTATTCACTAATAAATATTAATGAATTTAAATTCTTTTCACAATCACATAATGCATCTCCTAGCCAGCCACATCATCCCTGGTCCAGAATTGAATGTTTCAACCACTTTCAAGTCGCTCACATATTTTCAATTCATTTGAATCCTAAATGTCAAAGAAACGAATTAAAGCTGTGATATTGGAAAGCAAACCTGACCTAACCAAGTAAACTATTTATCTCAAATACTGAAAGGCAAATTGAATTTCTTCATTGGTTTATTTTGAGCTGTAGTCACCTGTATTGTTTTAAAAGATAACAAAGTAAAAGTTCAAAACCTTGGATGATACACAACATTGTAAAGCAATTATACTCCAATAAAAAAAATCCTTGTATGAATTCTGGCATGCAAAAAGCTTCACATGCATGCTTATACCAACTACTTCTAAAAGTTATACTTTCCTAATCCACATGGAACAACAGACTTTGTTGTTGTTGTACTTTCCCAAATCGGGAAAGGAGTACGTCAAGGCTGTATGTTGTCACTCCGCTTATTTAACTTATATGCAAAGTACATCATGAGAAACGCTGGGCTGTAAGAAGCATAAGCTGGAATCAAGATTGCCAGGAGAAATATCAGTAACCTCAGATATGTAGATGACACTACCCTTATGGCAGAAAGTGAAGAGGAACTAAAAAGCCTCTTGATGAAAGTGAAAGAGGAGAGTGAAAAAGTTGGCTTAAAACTCAATATTCAGAAAACTAAGATCATGGCATCTGGTCCCATCATTTCATGGCAAATAGATGGGGAAACAGTGGAAACAGTGGCAGACTTTATTTGTGGGGGCTCCAAAATCATTGCAGATGGTGACTGCAGCCATGAAATCAAAAGACGCTTGTTTCTTAGAAGAAAAGTTATGACCAACCTAGACCAAACTTGACCAACCTAGTTTATTAAAAAGCAGAGACATTACTTTGCCAACAAAGGTCCATTTAGTCAAAGCTGTGATTTTTCCAGTAGTCATGTGTGGATGTGAGACTTGGACTATAAAGAAAGCTGAGCACCAAAGAATTGATGCTTTTGAGGTGGTGTTGGAGAAGACTCTTGAGAGTCCCTTGGACTGCATGGAGATTCAACCAGTCAATCCTAAAGGAAATCAGTCCTGAATATTCATTGGAAGGATTGATGCTGAAGGTGAAACTTCAATACTTTGCCACTTGATTGTGAAGAACTGACTCATTTGAAAAGACCCTGATGCTGGACAAGATTGAAGGCAAGAGGAGAAGGGGACAACAGGAGATGAGATGGTTGGATGGCATCACCGATGCAATGGACATGAGTTTGAGTAAACTCCAGGAGTTGGTGATGGACAGGGAGGCTTGGCATGCTGCAGTCCATGGGGTCACAAGGAGTCGAACACAACTGAGCGACGGAACTGAACTGAAATGAACCCGCATAGTTCCATGACTGAGGCTTCAGCAGACCCTTTTGTATGTGAAAGAATGGAGTAAGTTTTACTAACCTACCATGAGCTTGGAATATTGTGTAGGATTCCATTTCAAGCAATGGGGACATCAAGAAAGTCTTTTCAAACCTGCTTGCGATACATGTTACCTCATATTTATTGTATTTAATGCCAATTAAGTAAATGTATCAATTCAGTTCTGTAGGCTACAAGACAGACACTGAGGGAGACTACACGTTATATGCAAAAGCGCACACACAATCATTGAAATCATTCCCTCTCCCTCTTTTTTTGAGTCACATTCAACTCCTCTCTCCTCACCTCCCACCATCCAGCAGGACCATCTTGTACAGAAGGGCAAGGATGTGATGGATATTCTAGAGATCAAACCTTAATGCAACATGACCTCTCTACCAACTTTCAGGTCTCTGAAGAAAAAATCCCCAATGCTAATCTTCTATCTTATTCCCATACTGTTCTTTTATTTTTTCCTACCCACCTTAGTCAAGCTTCCAGAGCCCGTTTCTCTTTCCACACCTCCCATGTACCATTTAACCCACCCACCTACCTTCTGCTCTCACCTCTCCAGTGAAACTGCTTTTACCACTACCTATGCCCCCCTTGCTGCTAAACCAGATAGAAATTCCCAGTCTGGCCAAATCTTACTCAGGATCAGCTCCAGGCCCTTCCTTTATTACAGATCCTGCTTAAACCCTTTATACCCCTATAGGCTGGTAAGCCACCTCCCCTATGTCCTTCCTAAGCAGCCTGTGCAAAATAGTGTAGTGGTCAAAGGCATGGGATCCAGGGATTAAGGTTCCTAGCTCTCTCACCCTGGGCAAGTTGCTTACCTTCTTTACTCTAAATGTCCTCACTGCTAAGCTGAAGAGGACACAATAGTCAGCACCTACGCTTGATTGAATCAGTGTTCTCAACTCTTCACTCTCACCTTGTGACTGCAGGAACTCTTACTTGAGGAGGCAGAGGACATCCCCCACCCACTGGTGTTGGGCTTGACCATGCATCAGACCTTGACCATGTCATGTCATGGATTTGCCATGAGTGAGGACTTTAATATGTCCTGGAGGAACTGCTATAAAAGGGAGAACACAGAGACACATGAGCAGACCTGAATCCAGTCAGAAGCCTGGAGCCAAGTCCAGCTGACCAATAGTCTAAAGCAGAAAAAAGAATGCAAGAGAAGTAAATATTTGTGGTCATGAGCCACCGAGGTTTGAAATGGTTTGTAACACAGCTTTATCATGAGATCATTAACATAGTGTCTGAGAAGACGGCAGACAAGATTAAATGAACCAATGAAATGTAAAGGATCTTTACAGAGTACCTGCTGCTGCTGCTGCTGCTGCTGCTGCTGCTGCTGCTGCTGCTGCTGCTAAGTCGCTTCAGTCGTGTCCAACTCTGTGCGACCCCATAGATGGCAGCCCACCAGGCTCCCCTGTCCCTGGGATTCTCCAGGCAAGAACACTGGAGTGGGTTACAGAGTACCTAGTACTTACTAAATATTTTTTAATTATTAACATATGACCCATTATATTATAATTTCTCTTTGCTTAGCTGTTTCTCTCATTTAACCTTAAGCTCCTCCAAGGAGGAGAATGTCTGTTTTATTGCTGAACCCCTAGTATTTAGCAAGGATTCGATACACATACATACACACACACACACACACACACTTTTGGTGAGTTAATGAAAGAATGAACAAATGAATCAAAGAATTCAAACGAGGAAAATCCTTACCACAATGCTTGGCATATGTCAGCACTTAATATGAGTTCCCATCTTCTTTCCTTCCTCCATGGTCTGACAGTTTCTTTTTGATTTCAAATTATCTGAGCATGAAATTAAGCTTTAGGTATACAAAAGACCATTTTAGATGATCAGAAAAATAAACCTTTGCAGAAAAGGGAAACCTTTTTAACACCAGGTGGCGCTAGTGGTAAAGAACCCGCCTGCCAGTGCAGGAGACATAAGAGACTTGGGTTTGATCCCCAGGTCTGGAAGCTCCCCTGGAGGAGGGCATGGCAACCCACTCCAATATTCTTGCCTGGAGAACCCCCATAGACAGAGGAGCCTGGTGGACTACAGTCCATAGGGTCGCAAAGAGTCGGACTCGACTGAAGGGACTTAGCACGCACATAGAGGAAAAACAATACAATCACTCAGAGGCAACTCCTTGATAGGAGTTTAATGGTAACACTTTGAGCAACTGGCACCAGTGAAACCAACACTGGTCCCAACAGATCACACCACGCAGGCTCTTGATTCTGTTTGCTAGTCATGCCACTTCAGTGAGCAGCTCCTCCAGGGCTCTGAAGCCTGAAGCTACCATTTGTTCCTGAGGAAATGGAGTCTAACTGAACTGAACTCTCTTCCAAAATGGGAAAGTCCAGCACCGGCACAGTTCTCAGGGTTTGGCAACAAAAAGAAAAAGAAAAAAAAAAAACCCTGGCATTTCTGTGCTGAATACTGTATAAGCATTGTCTCTTTTAAGCCTCAAATTAACCATGTAAACAATGTCTTTCCCAGTGGAAAGTCCCAGTGGAAACAATGTCTTTCCCTCTCTCCCCTGAGGATTCCGCTTCCCCTGTAGGCTTCTCAAGGACTGCACTCTTATTTTCCACTTTCGGATCATTCTAGCTCCTCCCTAAAACACCCGCACTTGCATCTCGTGTGCACGCGTGCTAAGTCACTTCAGTCGTGTGCGACCCCACGGACTCTAGCCGGCCAGACTCCTTTGTCCATTGGATTCTCCAGGCAAGAGTACTGGAGAAGGTTTCCATGCCCTCTACCCAGGGATCAAACCCCGGTCTCTTATGTCTCCTGCACTGGCAGGCGGGTTCCTTACCACTAACACCACCTGGGAAGCCCCCTTGCATCTCATGTCACCAGACTATTCAACCTCTTATCTTCATTGCTAGGGTTCACCACTAACCCCCAGGTGGCGTTTCCCTCATTTCCTGGATCACTGTTGCTCTCTTCAACTCTACTTCTGCGTTACTGGTAATATCCTTCCAGATGAAGTTCCCACATTCTGCTGAGTTCCTTGACCTCCCCTCCTCTATTGATCTTGCTCTTCAATCACTCAGTCTACTGGTTATTTCCTAGACCTCATCAATAATCATATTATCAGTTATTATCAATAATCATAATCCCCCATTATCTCCATTCTACCATCCTACTCTTTGATCACCACCTCCTGTCTTTCCAGTCGAATCCCTTTGGTACCTGAACTCCTATCTTTCACTCACTCTGAGACTCCAGCTCCTTGATAGAACCTTTCCATGTTCCTTACTTTCCTCAGTCATCCCTTCCCTCCTTACCAGCTTATTTTCCATGGACAATTATTGCAATCTCTACCTTATACCTCCCTACAACTCCCTCCCTTAAAATGTTGTTCTCAGTTGGCCAGACTCGCGTGCCAGCTAAATTAATTCTATCTAGTCCATGCTTGGACCAACGCAGATGAACACAGCTGTAGATACCACACAGCTATTCTCACTGGTCTTTCTTTAACTTCATGAACAAGAACCCCAAGTGAGCCCTTAATTTTCCCCAGAAATCACACTTTATTTCTCCTGCTTTATTCTTTTTTTTTAATTGGAATATAATTGCTTTACAATGTTGTGTTAGTTTCTGCCTTATAACAAACTGAATCAGCTATACATATATCTGGGCTTTCCAGGTGGCCCTAGTGGGAAAGAATCTGCCCGCCAATACAGGAGACACAGGAAAGTCAGGTTCAATCCCTGGGTTGGGAAGATCCCCTGGAAAAGGACATGGCAACCCACTCTACTATTCTTGCTTGGGGAATTCCATGGACAGAGGAACCTTCCAGGCTGCAGTTGATAGGGTCACGAAGAGCCAAATATGACTTGAAACTACTTCGCATGCACACACACACACACACACACACACATATATATATATATATATATATATATCCCTTCCCTCTTGGACCACCCTCCTACCCATTCCCCCACCATCCCACCCATCTAGGTCAACACAGAGCACCAAGATGAGCAACCTGTGCTATACACCAAGTTTCTACTAGCTATCTGTTTTAAGCACAATAGTTTATTATTCTTATACTCTCTCAAACCACCTGAAAATTCAAATACCTCCTCTCACCTGTCCTCACACTTAGCTTATGAGTCTCCTTCATTGAGCAGATGAAATAATTGTGCAATCATTTCCACACACTCCCATTAACACCTCGCCCACCTTCCACACTTCCGCTCGGCCGTCCTGTCTGTTACTACAGGTGGGCTCTTCAAAGGCAGCCCTTCCATCTGTGCCCTAGATCCCACTTCCTCACCAGCTCTGAGAGATCGCTCCAGGTATTCTCTCCTCTCCCTTCCAGTTCATCGTGTTTTTCTTTCTACAGTTTCAACATTCAAATGGCCTATAATTTCTCCCACTATAAAACAGTTTTTATTGATTTTTCCCGCTAGCTATTGACATTTCCCTCTTGCAGCAAATTCCTAAGGGTCCCCTCACTACCCTGTGTCTCCTCTTCTCTCATGAACCCTTTCCAGTAAGGCTTTCACTACCATTCTGCTATATCTACACTGTTCTGGTCAGGTTATCAGTGATTTCCAGGTGCCAGATGCAAAATGAGAAATACTCAACCCTCATCTTATCTGACCTATTACTTGACATAACTGATAACTCTCTCCTCCATGACATCTTTCTTCACTTGGCATTCACTACCCTAAGTTATTTCGGCTTTCCTTTCATCTCAGTGTTGCTGCTTCTCCATCTCCTTTGCAGAATCCTCTGCTTCTACCCAACCTCTAGGTGTTGGAGCCCCTCAGGGATCAGTCCCTGGACCGATCTACTCTCACTCTTACTCCCTTGGTGTTCTGTACCAGTCTCAAAACCTACAACCTACAGCAAGGAGCTTAACCCCTCTCTCTCTCTCTGTTTATTCAGATAAATTTGGAGAATGATAATAGTACCAACCTCATTAAAGTATCAGTTCAGTTCAGTCACTCAGCTGTGTCTGATTCTTTGCAACCCCATGAACCGCAGCACGCCAGGACTCCCCGTCCATCACCAGCTCCCACAGTTCACTCAAACCCATCCCCATTGAGTCAGTGATGCCATCCAACCATCTCATCCTCTGTCGTCCCCTTCTCCTCCTGCCCTCAATCTTTTCCAGCATCAAGGTCTTTTCTAATGAGTCGCATCAGGTAGCCAAAGTATTGGAGTTTCAGCTTCAACATCAGTCCTTCCAATGAACATCCAGGACTGATCTCCTTTAGGATGGGCTGGTTGGATCTCCTTGCAGTCCAAAGGACTCTCAAGAGTCTTCTCCAACATCACAGTTCAAAAGCATCAATTCTTCGGCGCTCAGCTTTCTTCACAGTCTAACTCTCACATCCATACATGACTACTGGAAAAACCATAGCCTTGACTAGACAGACCTTCATTGACAAAGTAATGTCTCTGCTTTTTAACATGTCATCTAGGTTGGTCATAACTTCCCTTCCAAGGAGTAAGCGTCTTTTAATTTCATGGCTGCAATCACCATCTGCAGTGATTTTGGAGCCCAGAAAAACAAAGTCAGCCACTGTTTCTACTGTTTCCCCATCTATTTGCCATGAAATGATGAAACCAGATGCCGTGATCTTAGTTTTTTGAATGTTGAGTTTCAAACCAGCTTTTTCACTCTCCTCTTTCACCTTCATCAAAAAGCCTCTTTAGTTTCTCTTCGATTTCTGCCACAGAAAGGGTGATGTCATCTGCATATCTGAGGTTATCAATATTTCTCCTGGCAATTTTGATTCCAGCTTGTGTTCATCCAGCCCAGCATTTCTCATGATGTACTCTGCATATAAGTTACATAAGCAGAATGACAATATACAGCCTTGACGTACTCCTTTCCCAATTTTGAACAAGTCCATTGTATAGAACAGGGTATAAATAAATATGTTTCCACTCACGATTATTGTGGCCACAAAGCCCAAACATGTTAGCAAAATAGATATTCTGCTGAAGGAATACAACATTTAACTCAACAATAAGAACCACTTATAAATTTAAGCAGTTGTCAACAATTTTCTGTCTGTAACTTATTTGTTTATTCATTAATAAGCACTCATGTCACCACAATATTTTGCCTATATACCTTTTTTGGTGAGGTGAACAGTTACTTACTAAATTATACACTATTAAAAATAATGAGGAGCAACAAAACTCCTCAAAGATTTCCCCTGGAGTTTTACCTTTAAATAACCTTTAAATAATACCTCTCTGGGAAACTTTTAATGTTGCTGCATTCAATATGAAATTCATGGTTACAAAAGAAAAAAATAATTTCTAGTCCAGAGCTATAAATCAATCCTAGTTATATATTATCACAAAAGGAGTGGAAAGTTTAGTATTGTTGTTTTTTAGTCAATGTCATCTCCATGGACTATAGCCTGCCAGGCTCCTCTGTCCATGGGATCATCCAGGCAAGAACAGTGGAGCAAGCTGCCATTTTCTTCCTCAGGGAATCTTCCCAACCCAGGGGGAGAAACTGTGTCTCCTGCATTGAGAACATGAGCAATTATAGAATGCCTGTTATAGAAAGTCTATTACAAAATCACATACAACCTTCTTGTTAAGCTAGCTTTTATTCTTCTTTCTAGGGTTTCAATTTTGTAAAATGCTGTGTGCAGGTGCTCAGTCGCTCAGTCATGTCCAACTCTTTATGACCTTATGGATTGTAGCTCGCCAGGCTCCTCTGTCCATGGAGTTTTCTAGAATAGGTTGCCATTTCCTCTTCCAGGGGATCTTCCCTACCCAGGGATCAAACCTGCATCTCCGGCACTGCCAGGTGGATTCTTTATTAGGGAGTCACCTAGGAAGACCTTTATAAAATGGTCTCAGAGCAAATGCAGGAGAAGAGCAAGAAAAAAGTGTAAGAATAAGACAGTCTTTGCAAAGAAAAAAATCTTACCCACCTCTAATCTGTTCTACGTGTGATAGCCAAGGTGGAAATTCATAAAACTGATATCTGATTGGGTCACTTCTCCACTTAAAATATTTTGGTGGCTTCTCATTGCCTTTAAGTTATTCTAAATGGCCTAATATAATTTACAAACCTTTGGTCTCACTGCTTTCATCTCTTATCATTACAGCCCTATAATCTATGTGACAACCTTACTTTCTTTAGTTTCTGGAAAATACCATGACACTCTCTCCCAACATTTAATAGAGTGCCTGGTTTATAGCAGAAGCCCAAAGAACATTTGTGGAGTGAGAAAAAAATGAAAGAAAATGAATGAAACAAAGGGAATGATTTGATTCATTTCTTCCTTTCACAGTTCAGTGCAGAAGCCTGACTAATGACATCTTAAATTCTGGAGGGTAAAAAGACAAAACAAAACTCAGAAGCAAAAGTAATCTCAAAGGATTGACAAACTGGTTTTTCAGACATTGAGCAGATCTGCTCATAATGTGTAGAAACAGATTGTCGTGTTGTAAATCGAGGGCAATAATTTTCAATAGACATATTTCAAACATTATCTCTTAATTAAAATTCTAAAAGCAAAAGGTGGCTTCCTCTAATTTGAGCAACTGCATAAATGGTTTAAGGAATAATTTTTTTTAAGAAAACATAATTAAGAAGTCTCCAGTTAGAGAAAGATGGAGGCTTGGATGCACTCATTTCTCATTGTTTTTGCCCAAAATTTGTGAAATGACATAAAAGATAATTAAGATAAAATAATTCCATTGCAATATGGAAAATAGAAGTGTTATAAATGGATCAGAAATTTTGAGCAACCTTTGAAAAACAGTGGCTAGTTGGACTCAGATCTGTACAGAGATCCAGCTAGAGGAAGGCATGTATTTTAAAGAAAGGTGCAGCTGAGGGGAGCACTAAGTCCAGAGTCAAGAGGTAACAGGTGCCAGGCAACCAGGCATCATGGTGTTTAATTCAGAGTGTATGGAAGAGCTTCCCAAGTGGCTCAGATGGTAAAGAATCTGCCTGCAATGCGGAAGACCCAGGCTCAATATCTGGGCTGGGAAGATCCTGTGGAGAATGAAGGACTACCCATTCAGTATTCTTGCCTGGAGAATTCCATGGACAGAGGAGCCTGGCAGGCTACAGTTGCAAAGAGTTGGACATGACTGAGTGACTAACACTTTCACTTTCCCTTTCATCTAGACCAGCTGATTTCTTTCCCCTTTCCAGGCTTTAATAAGCTTTAGGCAGCAAGTCATCTGTGTATTCAAATGAAAGCAATGAGTGTAAGCCCTAAGGACATAGAGGCAAAAAAAATTTTATATAGGTGACAGTGGAAATACAGCATACCAAAACTTATCAAATGAAGCAAAAGTATTTCTAAGAAATTTACAAAATTGACAAAACTTTACCTAGACTTACCAAGAAAAAAGGGGGGAGGATTCAACTAAATAAAATTATAAACAAAAGAGAAACCATTACAACTGATACACAATATACATGACAGATTCTAAGAGACTACTATGAATAATTTATATCCTAACAAATTGGACAACCTAGAAAAAATGGATAAATTTTGAGAAACATACCATCTACCAAGTCTGAATCATGAAGAAAAAGAAAATCTGAGCAGATCAATAACAAGTAAGGATAGACTCAGTAATCAAAACCTTCCAACAAAGAAAAGCCTGGGACCAGATGGCTTCACTGGCAAATTCTACCAAACATCTAAAGCAGAATTAATAAGAATTCTACTCAAGCTCTCCCCCAGAAAAAATTAAAGAGGAAAAAACACACTCATCTTACTATCTAAAGCAATCTACCAATTCAATACAGTTCCAATGACATTTTCAATATTCTAATGACAATATTCCAATGACATTTTCCCAGAAACAGAACAAATACCCCTAAAATTTGTATGGAACCACAAAAGACCCTGAATAGACAAAGTAATCATAGAAAAAGTAACAAAGCTGGAGGCATCAAATTTCCTGATTTCAAGTTATATCACAAAGCTATAATAATCAAAACAATATGCTACTGGCATAAAAACAAATCAGTGGAACAGAAAAAGAGTCCAGAAACAACCCCATGTACATATGGTCAGCTAATTTTGACAATGGAGTCAATAACATAAAATGAGGAAAGCATAGTCTTTTCAACAATAGATACTGGGGAAACTGGACAACCACATTCAAAAGGTGAAAATGGATCCCTTACTTACACCAAAAATCAACTCAAAATAGGTTAAACACTTGAACATAAAACTACTAGAAGAAAATATTGAAGGTAAGCTCGTTGGCATCAGTCTTGGGAATGTTGTTGTTTTTTTTTTTTTAATTTGACAACAAAAGAAAGGACAGAAGGAAAATGGATTCAGTTCAGTTCAGTAGCTCAGTCGTGTCCGACTCTTTGTGACCCCATGAATTGCAGCACGCCAGGACCCCCTGTCCATCACCAACTCCGGGAGTTCACTCAGACTCACGTCCATCGAGTCGGTGATGCCATCCAGCCATCTCATCCTCTGTCGACCCCTTCTTTTCCTGCCCCCAATCCCTCCCAGCATCAGAGTCTTTTCCAATGAGTCAACTCTTCACATGAGGTGGCCAAAGTACCAGAGTTTCAGCTTTAACATCATTCCTTCCAAAGAACACCCAGGACCAATCTCCTTTAGAATAGACTGGTTGGATCTCCTTGCAATTCAAGGGACTCTCAAGTCTTCTCCAACACCACAGTTCAAAAGCATCAATTCTTTGGCGCTCAGCTTTCTTCACAGTCCAACTCTCACACCCATACATGACCACAGGAAAAATGGACTTTTGTTGGCAAAGTAATGTCTCTGTTTTTGAATATGCTGTCTAGGTTGGTCATAACTTTCCTTCCAAGGAGTAAGCGTGTTTTAATTTCATGGCTGCAGTCACCATCTGCAGTGATTTTGGAGCCCAAAAAAATAAAGTCTGACACTGTTTCCACTGTTTCCCCATCTATTTCCCATGAAGTGATGGGACTGGATGCCATGATCTTCGTTTTCTGAATGTTGAGCTTTAAGCCAACTTTTTCACTCTCCTCTTTTACTTTCATCGAGAGGCTCTTTAGTTTTTCTTCACTTTCTGCCATAAGGGTGGTGTCATCTGCATACCTGAGGTTATTGATATTTCTTCCAGCAATCTTGATTCCAGCTTGTGCTTCGTCCAGCCCAGCGTTTCTCATGATGTACTCTGCATAGAAGTTAAATAAGCAGGGTGGCAATATACAGCCTTGACATACTCCTTTTCCTATTTGGAACCAGTCTGTTCCAAACCATTTTTGGAAAATGGATTGAAGACTCCAGAATTCATCTCAGAGCTCTTCTGGATTACTTGGGTGAGTGATGAGCAGTTTGTATAGGAAATAAGAAAAAAAAAAATAATGGAAGAAAATTTCCTAGCACTACAGGGCTTCCCACATGGCAGTGGTGGTCAAGAACCTGCCTGCCAATGCAAGAGATGTAAGAGACATAGGTTCTATCCCTAGGTCAGGAAGATTCCCCGTGGGGAGAAAATGGCAACCCACTCCAATATTCTTGCCTGGAAAATTCCATGGGCAGAGGAGCCTGGTGGGCTACAGTCCATGGGGTTGCAAAAGAGTTGGACGCAACTGAACAACTGAGCACAGAGCAACATGAGTCAAAAGACGGAAAGAACTAAGTGCTGAACAGTAAATGCAAAAAGACCACACTCACACAGATGCTAAAATTTGTAAACATCCACTCTTTTAAATAACTTACCTACAAAGGAATGAAAATCAGATTGCCTCTGACTCCCTGTTGGCAACTCTGAATGCTGAAAGGTAGAAGAGAAATATCTATAAAGTCTTGAGGAAATAATGTAGGGTTCTGTATCTATCAAATGAGCAACCAAATGCAAAAGCAAACTAAAGATATTTTCATTCATATAAGAACTCATAAAAGGTACTGCCCAATTTTCGAGAAAATCACTCAAGTATATACTCTGTCAATATAAGGAGCCTGTAAGATTTAGCTCTTCTGGATTATTGTTGAGGAATATGTTTGGTATTGTCTAACATGATTTAGCGTCCTTCTCACCCCCTGTGCTTTCCCCAGGAACTGCAAGCCCGTGAACTACACTTCCTATCTTCTTTGCCTGCAGAGTTCCTGGTACTCTATAGATTCTGCCAATAAGTCCTGTATTAGATTTGGAAGGTGGAAGGGACACAGAAGTCATGCTTTCCCCCCTGGAATTGGCAGTGGATGTGTGGGCTTCCCTGGCAGCTCAGTGATAAAGAACTTGCCTGCCAATAAGGAGACTTAAGACACGTGGGTTCAATCCCTGGGTCAAGAAGATCCCCTGGAGGAGGAAATGGCAACCCACTCCAGTATTCTTGCCTGGAGAATCCCATGGACAGAGGAGACTGGCAGGCTACAGTCCATGGGGTCACAAAGAGTTGGACGTGACTGAGTGACTTAGCAAGCACGCACATGTGAGCTTAAGCAAATGTGTAGTGATCACATTTTTGTAGCAGTCACGCCTGTGACTTCTACAGCAGTCACATTTCTCTGACCATGCCTTACTTCAGAACAACTGTGGCCGTGGACACTGGCCTTTCCTGCCATCTTCCAGCTCCTGGGTGATGACAACTATGTCCTAATTTTCTGTTCCACACACCTAACGTGCCTCTGACTTTCACTCTTTCAGCACTTCCGAAGTTCTGGAAAACACCAAATTCACTTAAATCTCTTTCTGTTTGACATAATTAAAATGGTTTCTGATTGAACTTTTACCAATAAAGCCCATTTCAAAAGTAATAACTATTTGGAACTTTTCAGAAAACACTATCCAAAAAAGCATTATTTAAAAAGAGAAACTCTCTCCAGTTCAAATCAAGTTTCTTCCACACTTAAAGGACTCCTTACATATCATTAAAGAATTCACTAAGTTTGAGAATACAAGAAACCTCAGTAAGAACAGATGATTCTTTAAAATTTTACAAAATCTAGAACTCTTGTAAATTATTGCACTTGACTCTTAAATTTTCAGATCTTCCAGAAACTGCAATAAATTCTAGAAATGTCTTGCCATGCAATAAATTCACTCTCAAGTAATATATTTATTAGAAGACCCATGGATTTCAGTTAGTTTCTGCGAAGGGAAAAACACTGAAAAAAAAACTTCTACAAAATGAATTTTGTTCTGTCTATAAGTGTAAGGTAATATCCTGCACTATGAATAAGCCAAACCACAATTTTTATGGTGGCACATACAGAGCAAAACTTCAAAACTTTAAAGGGTCAACTTCTAGAAATTAAACCCAGATTTCAGGGGGTTCTCCTCATTCATCTCACAGTTGAAACCTTACGAAACGTAGGTTGGTGGTGCTTAGTCGCTAAGTCATGTCCGACTGTTGCAACCTCATGGACTGTAGCCTGCTAGGCTCCTCTGTCCATGGGGTTTCCCAGGCAAGAATATTGGAGTGGCTTGCCTCAAGCAAATCAATGATCTCAGTCTTTAAACGGCATATACAACAAAGGCACTACAGAATGAGCAGAACAACACCAAACTGAGACCCAAGGTAGAACGTGATTAATTCAACTGGCCCGGTGCCTGGCACCTGATAAACGTGGAATGAAACTTTGCACAATCTGTAGAACTTCATTGCAAGCGATTCAGCTCACTATTTCTCTGCTAACGAGCAGTACAGTTCACTGATTCATTCAGCAAACGTTCGTTGAGGATCTAGCATGGCGTTTACGCAATCTGAGAAACCTGTCACACGCATTCTCCCGCTTTTGCTCTTTCTTCTACACACGGACCTGTGCCCATTCTCTTCAGTTATTTCCCACTTGCATTAACCATCCTCAGGATCGTCCTTCTCTTACTCCTTGTTCTTACTGATTCGTGTCTGCATTCAATATTTAAAGAGTGATTCCTGCACACCAAGCCCTGTGTATATAAACGAATAGAACCTGGTCCTCAGCTGTAAGGCCATCCAGATGATAGTCTGCCTAAAAAACAAATGTAGAGGCTTCCCTGGCGGTCCAGTGGTTAAGACTCCGTATTTTCATTGCAGGGGATCTAGGTTTGATCCCTGTAGGGAACAAAGATCCCGCATGCCTTGTGATCTGGCCAATATAATAATAATAAAAGTTATTTTAAAAAGTAAAAACAGATGGAGCTATCTCATGATCTGACAGTGGCTGCCAGTTGCCCACCCCCCTCCCTGATTGTCCCACCCATGGTGCCTCTGAAATGACTGAACTGATCATCACAGCTCGTAGAGCTGTGGTTCTTCAGCTTTGTGCTCTTGCTCAGGTAATCTCTCTGCTTGCTTAACTTCCTTCCCTCTGCAGCTCACATGTCCACTGTTTCCTTAGGAACCTATCTTGAACACATCGTCACCTTTCCCACTTCCCCACATTGGCTGGCTCTCCTCTCAGCTTCTATAACTCCCTATGTTTGCTTCTATCAACAATTATCAGGACTTCCTTGACAGTCCAGTGGTTAAAACTGCACTTCCACAGCAGTGGACCTGGTTCTATCCTTGGTAGGGGAACGAAGACCCCACATTCTGTGCCATGTAGCCAGAAAGACAAACAAATAAAAACACATTGCAACTAAAATTATTTCTTCCAGTTTTATCCATTCACTCCACTGTTGATGGACTATTAAGTGCCAGATACTTGGCTAGCTGCTAACTGCACAATATTGAGTAAAACAGATGGGATTCTTGTTTCCATGGATCTTACATGATTGTGAGGGGAGACTGACAACAAATAAGTAAAAATGTACATCATACATCATACAACTTGGGGAAATGGCCATGAAAAGAATGAGATTCATATTCTGTTAGAATAAAGGGATGCGTAAGATAAAGTTGTCCAAAGATTCTTATCAGAGGTGGTAACAAATGCCTGACATGGAGTAGACTGTCAATAAATGTTTCCTTAACCTTTAAAACTGTGTTTGGCAAAGTTACATTGGAATTAGAAAAGTTATAAATGTTTATGTATAAAAATAAAAACTACAATATGGCAGTTATGATGGTGTAAATAACATGGTGCAGTAGGGAGAACAATAGAGAAAGAAGTTGCAAGTGTGTGATGGGCAGGAGAGACAGAGAGGGGCCCTCAGATCCCTCAGGCTAGGATGTATTACGTGTTTCCCTTCAGGGTGTATATTTCGCTTTCTGGAGAAAATGTGAGATGATTTTAGACCACCAGAGGGCAGTATCTGACTATGTGTGACAACATCTCTTCTAACCCAGACACTCATTTTGTATGGGACCTACTGCTGTCTGTCTCATTTATTAAAAAATAGAGGAAGTGGACATAAAATGCTATTCATTCCTTTCACATTACTAATAAAATATATAATCATCAAAGATGACAAATATTGTAATTGGATTAAATGTATTAAAACGGAAGAAAAAAGAAGCATTTCATATTAATAATTCTATAATTATCCTTATCTAATGGAACACATCTCTACTTCCTAATCACTTATAATTTTCATCACTCCACACTAGGTCACAGCAGGTATTAATATCAGGAGAGAAGGAATGTTCCTGTTTGTATTCCGCATTGATGTTGTTCAAGCACTTCCAAGGCGTGCTTCCTTCACGCTGAATAGTCTGGTTTAGCCTCATCATAACTCATTGAGGTAGATGAGAAGCAATTATCATTTTTGCTTGGCAGATAAGGAAGCACAGAGGAGTGCTCTGCTGGTTGAGGCAGAATAGAAAATGGCCACCCAAGTCTGACAGGCTGCCCAGAATTCACTCCAATCACTGCCAGCCAGAATGAACAGGCCCTGGAGCGCTGCCGTCTCCTGGCAGAAGTCAACGGCCAGGTGCTTTCAAGAGTGTGTTGTCTGAGACACCTAGAGATGTTATTCCTGTCAGAGCACATCAGAGCCCTTATAAAAAGCTTACAGCCCCTGCTTGGCCCAGTGAAGCTTGTCCCAGAAGTCTCAGCAACTTCTTCACTAGGCAGCATTCATGGGAAAGACCACATACTGTTCCAGGGAAATAAAAAGCCATTCGAGTTGGAAAGAAATAATCCAGGCTTTGCTACCTGGTTATTCAATTAATAGACACCCATTAAACAGCAGGGCTTCCCTCGTGGCTCAGCAGTAAAGAATCCACCTGCAATGTAGGAGACCCTGGTTTGATCCCTGAATTGGGAAGATTCCCTAGAGAAGGAAATGGCAACCCACTCCAGTATTCCTGCTTGGAGAATCCCATGGACAGAGGAGCCTGGTGGGCTACAGTCCATAGGGTCCCAAAGAGTTGGACACAACTTAGCTCCTGAGCATGTTTGCAGGTATGCACACTAAACAGCACTGCGTGAATCACTGGGAGAGCAATGTGTAAAATATTGTCCTTACCCTGAAGGAACTTAGATCTAATTCTAAGAGCATGGCATGCATGCATGAAAACATTTGTTAATAACAATGTAAAACAGAT
Source organism: Oryx dammah (assembly GCF_014754425.2). Lineage (NCBI taxonomy): Eukaryota > Metazoa > Chordata > Mammalia > Artiodactyla > Bovidae > Oryx > Oryx dammah. The sequence goes on from NW_024070203.1 coordinate 54,818,497, forward strand.
TCTATTTCTCTATGGTGGAGGTCAATGGAGATGCTCAGTACATATTTGTTGGTCACCAGCTAAGGTCCAAACATGAATGAGGTACAGGAGTGTATATAAAAGACACTGTGCTTGCCCTTGCAGACTTTTCACTCTAGGTGTAAAGAGTATGAGTCATTCTATTTATTAATTTAAAAAATATTTATTTGGCTGTGCCAGCTCTTCAATCTTCATTGCGGTATGTGGGATCTGTAGTCATGGCCTGCAGATTCTTCAAAAGCGAGAGTGAGGAGTCCCATTCACCATTCTTTTTTAAAATATTTTTATTTATTTATCTGGTGGTGCCAGATCTTAGTTGTGGCTTGAGAGATCTAGTTCCTTGACCAATGACTGAACTCAGACCCCCTGCATTGGGAGTGTAGAGTCTTCGCCACTGGACCACCAGGGAAGTCCCTCTGTTTATTAATTTATTTAATGAAGATTAATGGACCACCTATAACATATGAAGCATTGTGTTAAACAAGAAGAATGTGAATAACCCACAGTCCCACTCATGAGGAAGTCAGGCTGGTAGGGGATGTAGACCTGTAAACACATGGTTTACTTTCAGTGTAGTGGATGTGTCTGTGTAGTAATAAATGTTGGAGAAGGAAATGGCAACCCACTCCGGTGTTCTTCCCTGGAGAATCCCAGGGACGGCGGAGCCTGGTGGGCTGCCGTCTAGGGGGTCGCACACAGTCGGACACGTCAAGCGACTTAGTAGCAGCAGTAATAAATGTATTTGTGATTAGTTTGAAGATCGAACTACTTGTAGATAGATAAGTATCTACACATACCTATAATTGTTGATAAACAAAAAGATAAATTGTAGATAGATTCAGTTCAGTTCAGTCGCTCAGTCATATCCGACTCTTTGCGACCCCATGAATCACACCACACCAGGCCTCCCTGTCCATCACCAACTCCCGGAGTTCACTCAGACTCACGTCCATCCAGTCAGTGATGCCATCCAGCCATCTCATCCTCTGTCGTCTCCTTCTCCTCCTGCCCCCAATCCCTCCCAGCATCAGAGTCTTTTCCAATGAGTCAACTCTTCACACGAGGTGGCCAAAGTACTGGAGTTTCAGTTTTAGTATCATTCCTTCCAAAGAAATCCCACAGCTGATCTCCTTCAGAATAGGCTGGTTGGATCTCCTTGCAGGCCAAGGGACTCTCAAGAGTCTTCTCCAACACCACAGTTCAAAAGCATCAATTCTTCGGCGCTCAGCCTTCTTAACAGGCCAACTCTCACATCCATACATGACCACAGGAAAAACCATAGCCTTGACTAGACGGACCTTAGTCGGCAAAGTAATGCTTCTGCTCTTCAATATGCTATCTAGGTTGGTCATAATTTTTCTTCCAAGGAGTAAGTGTCTTTTAATTTCATGGCTGCAGTCACCATCTGCAGTGATTTTGGAGCCCCCCAAAATAAAGTCTGATACTGTTTCCACTATTTCCCCATCTATTTCCCATGAAGTAATGGGACTGGATGCCATGATCTTCATTTTCTGAATGTTGAGCTTTAAGCCAACTTTTTCCCTCTCCACTTTCACTTTCATCAAGAGGCTTTTTGGTTCCTCTTCACTTTCTGCCATAAGGGTGGTGTCATCTGCATATCTGAGGTTATTGATATTTCTCCCAGCAATCTTGATTCCAGCTTGTGTTTCTTCCAGTACAGCATTTCTCATGGCGTACTCTGCATATAAGTTAAATAAGCAGAGTGACAATATACAGCCTTGAGGTACTCCTTTTCCTATTTGGAACCAGTCTGTTGTTCCATGTCCAGTTCTAACTGTTGCTTCCTGACCTGCATACAGATTTCTCAACAGGCAGGTCAGGTGGTCTGGTATTTCCATCTCTTGAAGAATTTTCCACAGTTTATTGTGATCCACACAGTCAAAGGCTTTGGCATAGTCAATAAAGCAGAAATAGATGTTTTTCTGGAACTCTCTTGCTTTTTCCATGATCCAGCAGATGTTGGCAATTTGATCTCTGGTTCCTCTGCCTTTTCTAAAACCAGCTTGAACATCAGGGAGTTCATGGTTCACGTATTGCTGAAGCCTGGCTTGGAGAATTTTGAGCATTACTTTACTAGCGTGTGAGATGAGTGCAATTGTGTGGTAGTTTGAGCATTCTTTGGCATTGCCTTTCTTTGAGATTGGAATGAAAACTGACTTTTTCCAGTCCTGTGACCACTGCTGAGTTTTCCAAATTTGCTGGCATATTGAGTGCAGCACTTTCACAGCATCATCTTTCAGGATTTGAAACAGCTCAACTGGAATTCCATCACCTCCACTAGATTTGTTCATAGTGATGCTTTCTAAGGCCCACTTGACTTCACATTCCAGGATGTCTGGCTCTAGGTGAGTGATCACACCATCGTGATTATCCGGGTCATGAAGATCTTTTTTGTACAGTTCTTCTATGTATTCTTGCCACCTCTTCTTAATATCTTCTGCTTCTGTTAGGTCCAGACCATTTCTGTCCTTTATCAAGCCCATCTTTGCATGAAATGTTCCCTTGGTAGCTCTAATTTTCTTGAAGAGATCTCTAGTCTTTCCCATTCTGTTCTTTTCCTCAATTTCTTTGCACTGATCGCTGAAGAAGGCTTTCTTATCTCTTCTTGCTATTCTTTGGAACTCTGCATTCAGATGCTTATATCTTTCCTTTCCTCCTTTGCTTTTTGCTTCTCTTCTTTTCACAGCTATTTCTAAGGCCTCCCCAGACAGCCATTTTGCTTTTTTGCATTTCTTTTCCATGGGGATGGTCTTGATCCCTGTCTCCTGTACAGTGTCATGAACCTCATTCCATAGTTCATCAGGCACTCTATCTATCAGATCTAGGCCCTTAAATCTATTTCTTACTTCTACTGTATAATCATAAGGGATTTGATTTAGGTCATACCTGAATGGTCTAGTGGTTTTCCCTACTTTCTTCAATTTGAGTCTGAATTTGGTAATAAGGAGTTCATGATCTGAGCCACAGTCAGCTCCTGGTCTTGTTTTTGTTGACTGTATAGAGCTTCTCCATCTTTGTCTGCGAAGAATATAATCAATCTGATTTCGGTATTGACCATCTGGTGATGTCCATGTGTAGAGTCTTCTGTTGTATTGTTAGAAGAGGGTGTTTGCTATGACCAGTGCATTTTCTTGGCAAAACTCTATTAGTCTTTGCCCTGATTCATTCTGCATTCCAAGGCCATATTTGCCTGTTACTCCAGGTGTTTCTTGACTTCCTACTTTTGCATTCCAGTCCCCTATAATGAAAAGGACATCTGTTTTAGGTGTTAGTTTAAAAGGTCTTGTAGGTACATTACACAAATAAATAATGCTTAAGATAAGTGTGAGAACTAGAAGAAACATCAGCAAAAAGTTGGCATTTCAGGAGAGTCTTGAAAGTGTTTTCCAAATAGACTCATGAATGAAGGGTCTTCCAGGTAGAAGGAAGTAAGTGTACAAAGGCACAGACTTAGGAAATGGCACAGACTTAGGAAATAGACTTAATGGACTGAGATAAGGTAAAACTGAGCAATGATGGGAAGTGAGAATGGTCGAGGGGGTAGAAGGGAAGGAGAGTCCGGTTTTACACAATAGAAATCCTGGCTTGCAGCCATAAAAGAGAAACTGTAAGAAAATGAATGGGAGGAATGGAGAATAAAGATTTCAGGTCTGAGTATGTTGAGTTCAAGGTACATGTGAACCAGCTTGTGGAGATGCCCCATAAATTGAAAGCTAAGTTGGCCATAGGATAGTTCCTGGGAAACATACTAGATTAATTTAGATCCAAAAGAATCAGTAGAGTCTGTGGAAGAGAGGTAAGGAAGAGGGAAGGAGTTGAAAGGGAATGAAAGACCATCTAGGCAAAGAAATACTCTTAATGAAAACAAAGCGGTAGAAACAAGACAGTATATGAGACCACCCTGAACAAAGCAAAGGGGAGGAGAAAGCTGATGCTTCACAGATAGAAAGAATCCAAGGTCATGTTAAAATTGAGCCCTGAGGAAAAGTATCCTGGTGATAAGGTGCAATACATGGTTTAGAGAATCTGGATCAAAGTGACAAACGGCAGGTTAGAAAATTTTTCAATGCATGAAGAATATGAGAGCATGTCATTTACCTTAAGAAAGTAAAATGCAGAACCTCCAAAATTTAGTACCCAAAGTAGAATTTCCTGGTGGAAAAGAGAGGTTGATATAATACTTACTATATGGTAGGCAATGCTCTAAGCACATCACGTATATCAATATATTTCATCTTCCCAGCAACCATATTGAGTGTTTATCATTATTGTCATATTACGGATGAGGAAACAGACATAGAAGTTTCTAGTAATTTGATAAAATTCATACAGCCAGCTAGTGGTGGAACAGGGGTCTGGATACACGGCCTTTTCACCACATCACCTCCCAAGTCCTGTAGGTGATCTGACTTAGTCCCTTGCCTTGAGCCCACCCACTACATCTGGCATGCTGATTCCAGGGGAGCTGGGCTCTATCCCTTTGCAGTGCTCATGCAAACCAACCCCTATAAAAGTCTTTACTAAATAAGAAGGGAAAATAGAGTGGAAATGCAGAACAAGTACTCAGAAAAGTAATCTCACTTGTGAAACACAAGTCTCCAATCCTTCTCTACCTAGCTTGCCCTCATCTTCATGTTTTTCTCTGAACACCACACTCACTCCAAGGGCCGATAGCTCTGTGTACCACTCACCTGAGATCCGCACCTTTTAACTTGCTCTATGTGGTAAAAGCATCTTTAAAACACATGATACAGAGCAACTACCAGGACATTAACTTAGAGTTCTCTGTTAGAGGAGCTCCTTCCTCATTTCCACAGATTTATGTGGTCCACCTGTTCCCAGGTAATTGACATCACACAAGATTTCATTCTACCAGTAAGATTTCTTGTCCAGAACCCCTGTGCCCACAACCGTCACCCTGAAGTGTGTCTTCACTCTTCCAAGATCATTTTCTGACACACAACACCAAATACTGTGCCCAAATGGGAAGAATAACGTGCCTGTAAAACAGTACTTCCTCACAAACTGATGGGGGAGGGAGGAATTTGGGCATACAGAGGGAAAGACTTGCCTTGACAGGGCGAAGATCGGTGCTTTGCTATAAGACTTGAAGCTGAACCCCAAGGTTCAAGTCCAGATGACAGAGAACTAATTGTACTGAGACATTCAGAGAAGTTGGTGTGAAGAACTGGTTTGGGGAGTTAAAACAAAGAATGTGTTCTTGCCCAAGTTGTCTGGGAGATGAGGGAGAGCAATCCAAGTATGGATGCTTGATGGGCAACTGAATGCCTAAGGCTAGAGACAGAGACAAGGATGTCATCAGTGTGAAGGTGAGAAATGACAAAGAATTAATAGATGTTCCAAATTCTGAAGAAGAGACCTTCAGAATCTCCTGATCTGAGATTCTACCCAAGGGGGCAGAATTCATCAGTTCAGTTCAGTCACTCAGTCATGTCCGACTCTTTGCGACCCCATGAATCGCAGCATGCCAGGCCTCCCTGTCCATCACCAACTCCCGGAGTTCACTCAGACTCACGTCCATCGAGTCAGTGACGCCATCCAGCCATCTCATCCTCAGTCGTCCCCTTCTCCTCCTGCCCCCAATCCCTCCCAGCATCAGAGTCTTTTCCAATGAGTCAACTCTTCACACGAGGTGGCCAAAGTACTGGAGTTTCAGCTTCAGCTTCATTCCCTCCAAAGAAATCCCAGGGCTGATCTCCTTCAGAATGGACTGGTTGGATCTCCTTGCAATCCAAGGGACTCTCAAGAGTCTTCTCCAACACCACAGTTCAAAAGCATCAATTCTTCAGCACTCAGCTTTCTTCAAAGTCCAAATCTCACATCCATACATGACCACAGGAAAAACCATAGCCTTGACTAGACAGACCTTTGTTGGCAAAGTAATGTCTCTGCTTTTGAATATGCTATCTAGGTTGGTCATAACTTTTCTTCCAAGGAGTAAGCATCTTTTAATTTCATGGCTGCAGTCACCATCTGCAGTGATTTTGGAGCCCAAAAAATAAAGTCTGACACTGTTTCCACTGTTTCCCCATCTATTTCCCATGAAGTGATGGGACTAGATGCCATGATCTTCGTTTTCTGAATATTGAGTTTTAAGCCAACTTTTTCACTCTCCTCTTTCACTTTCATCAAGAGGCTCTTTAGTTCTTCTTCACTTTCTGCCATAAGGGTGGTGTCATCTACATATCTGAGGTTATTGATATTTCTCCTGGAAATCTTGATTCCAGCTTGTGCTTCTTCCAGCCCAGCATTTCTCATGATGTACTCTGCATATAAGTTAAATAAGCAGAGTGACAATATACAGCCTTGAGGTACTCCTTTTCCTATTTGGAACCAGTCTGTTGTTCCATGTCCAGTTCTAACTGTTGCTTCCTGACCTGCATACAGATTTCTCAAGAGGCAGGTCAGGTGGTCTGATATTCCCATCTCTTGAAGAATTTTCCACAGTTTCTTGTGATCCACACAGTCAAAGGCTTTGGCATAGTCAATAAAGCAGAAATAGATGTTTTTCTGGAACTCTCCTGCTTTTTCAATGATCCAGCGGATGTTGGCAATTTGATCTCTGGTTCCTCTGCCTTTTCTAAAACCAGCTTGAACATCAGGAAGTTCACGGTTCATGTATTGCTGAAGTCTGGCTTGGAGAATTTTGAACATTACCTTACTAGCAGAATTCATAGCTAGGGGCAAAATGAAGAAGGAGGAGGAGGAGGAAGAAAGAAGAAGGAAATAAGTGAAAAAGGAATCATTCCAGAAAAGGGAGGAAAAAACAGAGATACTGCAGGATCATAGAACCACGGTAGATAAGAGAAAGTGAAAGTGTTAGTCACTGTCATGTCCAGCTCTTTGCGACCCCATGGGCTGGAGCCTGCCAGGCTCCTCTGTCCATGGGATTCTCCAGGCAAGAACACTGGAGTGGGTTGCCATTTCCTCCTCCTGGGGGCCTTCCTGACCCAGGAATTGAACCAGGGTCTCCTGCATTGCAGGCAAATTCTTTACCACCTGAGCCACCAGGGAGATTCTTTACCATCTGAGTCCCAGGGAAGCCCAGAGAAGAGAAAGTTTTCTGAAAACAGAGTGATTACTTTAAAATTCTCTGTGGCAAGACACACCATAATAAGAGCATAAGGAAAACAACAGACTATGAGAAAACATCTGAACTACATATGGCAGATGAGTTAACTTCAATACAAAAGGAATCTTCCATAGAAAAAGTGCAAATACATGAATGGCAATTTCACAGAAATGGAACTGAAAGTGTCCAGTTTACGTATGAAAAAGTATATTCATCAATATACTGGATGGGTGAAGTATATATTCAGCCTGGACAGGGAAACCTGGCATGCCACAGTCCATGGGGTCAAAGAGAGCAACTGAGCTGAACTGATTCATCCATAACCAAGAAAATGCACAGGAAAGCCCATTAGAAATGTCGATTGTAGAAATTCCCTGATGGTCCAGTAGTTGGGTCTCCGTGCTTTCACCACTGAGGGTGCAGGTTCAATCATTGGTCAATGAACTAAGAGTCCACAAGCTGCAAGGTGTGAACCAAAAAATAAAAAAAATTTAAAAAAGAAATGTTGATGGCATCCATACTGGCCAGGAGTTCACCATGGAGTCACGCTTTATCACTTATTGCAGGTGGAGGTGTGAACTAATACAATCTTTTTAACAAACATCTGACACCATTAATAAATCTTCAAAGGCATTTGAAAATTTGTCATTTATCATTTTGACCCCATGATGCCCTTTTTGAAAACCTATCACAAAAAAAGTGAAAGCATCGATATATTTAAAGATCCTTGAATTTGACTGTGTTTCTTTGCATCATTTTTGATGAGGGGACAGACTTGAAAAATTGAATCCAGGTAAACAGGAAAATAACTGAATAAATTATGGCATATTCAGACCATGAAGTATTGTATATCCCATATTCCATTAAAAAGAATATAAACATTTAAATGAATATGCCATATATTAAAGCAAAATGCAAGTTGCAGAGCAATATTTACTGTGTGATCCCCTTTCTGTATAAAGGCAGTAAACCTCTATGTATGCGTATACAGATGAATGCATTTGCATAAGCACAGTGATTGGAGGGCAAGCATAAACAATAACTTTGTTAATTTTGGTTACTGAAATGGGATGAGAGCAGAGGGAAGGAAAATTAATTAACTTTTTCTTTATATGATTTCTGGGTAGAGTTACAATGTACATGTATCTTAAGGGTTTGGGGGTTCCTTTTTGTAAAATACAAATGAATAATTGTAACCATGAAGACCTGAAAATAACAGAAGCCACATTCTTCTAGAAGACTGAACTGTGAAGACAAAGCCACTGAACAAGTTCTTTGCAAAAACACTTCACTCAGGAGAGTGAAGGTCAGTAGGTGGCTCAGAAGAATCTGGAAGAATCCTGATTCCAAGAAATGAGAAGCAAGTGAGTAGTAAATAAATAAATTCCTACAGAATGTTCATGCTCCCAAGGGGGCGACTATTTAGTAAGTATATGTTTCTGTTTGTATGACGTTTTCCATTTTAAAAATAAACACAGTCTTTTTTTTTTTTTTAATGAAAGCACTTTCTGGTATATTATCCCATTTGGCATTCACAGAAACCTTGTCCTGTCATAAATATTGCATCGCCATTTGACACAGAAGAGCTGAATCTCAGATAGCCAAGTGACTTTTCCAGGATCACACAGCTATTAACAGATCTCCTGGATCAAATCCTTTTACTTTATTCAGCAAAAGCCCCAAATTTAAAGGTTCTTCCTGGACTCCAAGGGAAGTAGGCTGGCTAAGGAGAGCTTACTCTCCTTGCCAGATGGAAAATAAGAGGGAAACCCACTCTACATCAAAATCTGTCTTGCTGGACCTAAGCTGGAGACAGGAGGCTGGAACCAAGAAGGCAGCCTTTTGGAAGTGTCTATTCTTGTCACAAGCTCTCCACAACCTTGAGAAAGTAACTTCACCCCTGTGTCTCAGTTTCCCTCCTTTTAAATAGGATACCCCACCTTCCTCCCAAGAAAAGGCATGCTGAGATCAATGGGGCTTTGTCTGCAATTGCTTTGAACTTGTGAGTAGAAATTACTGCATGCCTTACCATTACCCATGTCCTTAGAAGTGGTTCCCAGAGAACTCGCTCAGGAAGGAGATTTATAGTGCGGCCTTCCACCCTCACTCACCTCAAGGTGAGAATGAGCCTGCTAAGTGTGTCTAAGGGACTAAATATAAATTGAAACCACACCTGCTGAAAGCTGCGGGGCTGCCAGGAGCTGTGAGGAAAACCCGATATCTTTAGTAGTCACTGTTTGTGTGAAAGAATGTGACAAACCTCAGGCAAGGCCAAAGGGGACCCACCCTAACCCAAGAAAACCACGAGTGTGTGTGCAGGTGTAAAATTCAGCCACACAGATAGGAATCCAGCTCCACTTGGAAAAACTGAGTTTGCCTTTCACTGCTTTGAGAAAACACGTTCTAACACCCTCAACACAGCTTCTTGGGGTTATTAATGAGCTAAGAATGAGTCAATGGCCATATATGCATGGGCAGGTGGTGAGCAAGGATGGATTTGCATGCATTTTATATTCACCCAGCAAGATGGTAAGTTCCAGAAGCCAAAGAGCTGTCTTGTGACGGTCTGTCTGGTGTCTGCTCTTCCTCCTGCCCAGGTCACCCTTCACATACGGCGTCTGAGCAGGGCTGCACGCAGAGCTCGCTCATTGCTGAAGCTCACATGCTAGCTTTTCATGGCTGGAAGATTTCTGGGAGATTCTACAGGGAAATGCCAATAAGCAGCCATCAGTGAATTCTAAAACGTGAGACTAAACTAAAATAATACCCAAACTAGTCACACCCATTTAGATGGTTACAGCCCCAGCTATAACTATCTTGGTGTCCTTTAGCCATTTTTCTAAAATTATAGCAAAATAAACAGATTATCTAACACTGTGTGTGTGTTCTCAAAAGCACCCAGAGGTCCTTATACACCTAAAAATCAGTTCTTGGGGAATTCCCTGCTGGTCCAATGGTTAAGAATCCTCCTCCCAATGTTGGGGACATGGGTTCGATCCCTGTTGGGAAACTAAGATCCCACATGCCACGGGGCAACTAAGCCACAGTAGGAAGAAGACCACACTGCAACAAAGACTCGGCACAGCACCACCCCACCCAGATCAACTGTCTCATCACATATTGAGCATAAATTCATGCTATAGTTTAATTATTGTGTTATGTAATATCTAGTGTGGGGGACTTGAAGTTTTGGTTTGGGGATTTTTTTAAGGCACAGTTCCTTCCTTCTAAAAAGTCCAAGTAGAGTGAGGGAGACAGCCAGTTGAGACTACTAGCCCCAATTTCCACAAAGATGAATGAAAGTCACTTACGTGAGACAGTAACCTGGATTCCCCAGGGCAAGAGTGTCAAAGGCAAGGCCTCTGCTTCCAGAGACAGACTTATAGTCCCCCTGAGTGGCTACATTGAGTTTTAAATGCCTGGTTCCACCACATCTTCCCAGGTTCTATTTCTTGCCTATTAAATGTGGAAGCCAAGGCAGTAGATGGCAGAACTATGAAATGAATAAATGTAAAAGGCAATTTTTCTTAATGCCTGCACCCACAATCTTTGCTAGGCATCATAACACAGCAATATGGTTAACTAGAGCACCCAGGGCATCGTAAAATATAATGGATAATTTGGGCAGATCCTCCACTTTTCAATGAAGAAATAACTTTCTTGGATTCTTTACACTGGGAAATATTGGCAAGAGGAAAAAAAGAAAGAAGGAAGGAGGGAAAGAAAGAAGAAGAAAGGGAGATGAAAGAAAAAAGAACGGAAACAAAAAGAAATCTTTACACTATTTTGAAAATCGAATAAATTCTTTTTTTTTCCAAGAAAATAATATTTTTTTTAATTTATTTTTTATTTTACTTTACAATTCTGCATTGGCCCTGCCATACATTGACATGAATCCACCACAGGTGTACATGCGTTCCCAAACATGAACCTCCCTCCCACCCCCCTCCCCACAACATCTCTCTGGGTCATCCCCATGTACCAGCCCCAAGCGTGCCATATCCTGCATCGGACATAGACTGGCATGAAAATCGAATAAATTCTTTAAGAAAAAAAAAAATAATTCTACAGATTCCCCACAGAAATGACATCACTGGATCACCCCTCTGATTTCAGAGGTGGTGGGGCAGAATCAGTGGTTTCAAAGTCTAAATGCAATGTGCCAGGAAAAGAATCACAAGCTCCTTCTTCAGTTCAGAGGAGCCCCAGGTGTCAGACTCAGAATGTTCTTCTCAACCTCTGAATTCTCCACAGAAGTTGCTTCCCACTCCTACCCATTGCCTCTCAGTTACCCGTATCATTGGCTTTCTGTGGTAGCTTAGTGGTAAAGAATCTGACTGCAATGCAAGAGACCCAAGTTCGATCCCTGGGTCAGGAAGATTCCCTGGAGAAGAGAATGGCAACCCACTCCAGTATCCTTGCCTGGAGAATTCCAAGGACAGTGGAACCTGGCAGGCTACAGTTCAGAGGGTCCCAAAGAGTTGGACATGACTGAGGACTGAGCTACGAACACTCTCACTTTAACTACCTATATCATAGAATCAGTGTCAGGCTTCAACTTGGAAACCCAGCCAAAGTTAGAGGCTGTAAGAGTCCTTAGACCAGTTTGAAACTTACCCACTTAATTAAAAATAAGAAACTACATCAGGGGAAAGTAGGGAGACATTGGTAAAAGGTTATAGATTTTCATCTCTAAAATGAATAAAGTTGAGGCATGCTGACTATAGGAAAGAAAGAGAGAAAGAGAAGGAAGGAAGGAGGGAAAGATGAGAGGAAAAGAGGGGACAGGGAAGGAAGAAGGAGGGAAGAAAAAGAATCAGTGGATCTAGATTCTTGGTTGGATGGAGGCCTTGGGGCATTCCTAGTGTCAAAGACAAAACAGAGACTGGGGAAAATGAGGAGCTGCCCTGGCACGCTGCATGTTTGGGAACGCATGTACACCCGTGGTGGATTCATGTCAATGTATGGCAAAACCAATACAGAATTGTAAAGTAAAAAAATAAAAAATAAAATAAAATAAAATAAAATAAAATAAAATTTGAAGAACCAAGTTGGGTGTTGGTGTTGTTCAGTTGCTAAATCGTGTCTGACTCTTTGCAACCCCATGGACTGTAGCCCACCAGGTTCCTCTGTTCATGGATTCTCCAGGCAAGAATACTGGAATGGGTTGCCATTTCCTTCTCCAGGGGAATCTTCTCGATCCAGGGATCTAACCTGAGTGTTCTGCATTGGCAGGTGGAATCTTTACCACTGAACCACCAGGGGAGCCCTGAAAAACCAGAGCTGGGCCTAAAGAACAATCTGGAAATGAGCATAGCAAGCTCTTCAAACAACTTTTGTTAAAATTCAACTGTCCCTGGGCCAGTCCTGGCTCAGGCCACAGATGGGCCATCAATCAGCACTTCACTCTGCCCCCAGGATCCCTGACAATGTGCATATCTCCTGGTTGACACAGGCTTGGTTTTCCTAAAATGAAAATGTCCAAGTCACATTAAGCCTGTAGATAAAGAAAGGAAAAAGCAAAAGGACTCAGGCATAGGACTGAGATCACTGAGGGAAACACTGACCTCAAGATTTAATTTTATTGCCAATATTCAAGTCCTTAGAGCACTCCTGAAATGTACAGGATCTCCAGAAGAAAACCTGCAGGAATGGAAGAACTTTTAGTGCCAAAATTGAATCCCCTAGCTATTCTGACTCTTCTTACAGAAAGCTCTCATTCAGAGCACCAAGCTTTGCAGTTGCCACTTGAGCATATAAGGAGACATCAAAGCCTTGCTAAATAGCCCAAGGTCACCCCTTCCTCTCTCCACTAGGGGTCAGAGAGTCAGAGTCCTAAAAGTGAGTCAACATTTTAAAACTTTCTTTGGAGATACTGATCTCAAACGATTAGTGGTCCAAACAACAGAAGAGATCCCAATACGTGCTCAGCTGCTGGTAAGCTGTTTCCAAAATAATTTCAGTAACCCATTGTCTTCATACTGAATTCCTGATTTCATGTCACTTGGCAGGAGGCAAGTCTCTGCTTCTACAACTGTCCCTTCTGTGTTACTCAGTTCCTCTTAGTATCAAATCTATCCCCTTAGTCATTTAAGAATCTCATATATTTGTTCAAATCACTCTTTCGTTTTACAGAAATTTTAGTTCAAAGGCCTATGAACCTGTGGTACCAATACCACCTTATGTTAGTTCCTCTGTATCTTCACCAGAGAATATTGAGAGTTCTAATCATGAGAAGGAACCCCAGCCCTTATTTGGTCAGTTAATTAGCAGATGCTGGGACAATGGAGAGGAACTTTTCAAGGGTAAGAGCAAGATTTAAACTCAGCCCTCATTCTACCTCCTAAGGGTTAAGTGACTTCCTCTGCTCTGGATCATGTGTACCTTCTTTTCGTCCATCGCTGAAATCACTCTTTAGCTTCTCCTCCACAGTCTAATATCTCATGGACCGCAGGGACCTAGACATTCTCCAAGGGCTTTCAGACACTGGCCTGGAGTAACCCAGAGCTCCCTCGAGGAAAGGGAACTGGGCTTCAAGGACAGTCCTGGCCTTGCCTTTAATCAAACTAGATGACACAAATTCCACCAGTCTTGCCCTCATCCTTGTAATCATCTTGGGAGTTTTTCCAGACTGTTGGGTAGAAGTATTCCATCACAGAATTCAGTGTCAGAGCTTTGTTTAAAATACCGTCTGGGTTCCTCCTGAAGTTTCCAGGCAGAAGGAGGATTAGGCACATGGGAATGTGGTCTGATGGAAGAGCTGCTAGTAGCAAGAGGCTTTATAAGAGACTCTGTTACTTGCTGTCTCCCCTTTATCATTATCACTAAGATAATTCTGTCAACTTTTCTGTAACATTCTGTCTCTTTCCAGTAACTCATAGCCACAAAAATTATAAAGATAGGAGAGATGGCAAGAGTACATTTGCCTAATGCACCCAGTTCTCTTCTCAACATTGTAACCTAGTTCTTTTTAAGGAAGAAAGCACAGAAGAAAAGGAGAGAAAGAGGAAGAAATGGAAATGTTTAAATAAAATGTCCAAAGTTGGAGATATTCTAATGTATCACTTTTAAGGGTTAGGAAGATCATAAAATATCACCTCAAAGAAATTTCTTTTGTACCTATGTCTCCTCTACCGTTTTTCTGGCAGAGGGCTGGAGGGGTGGGGGACATAGCCTGTGTGTGATGCTGTGCTGCGTGCTAAGTCATTTCAGTTGTATCTGACTCTTTGTGATCCCATGAACTATAGCTCACCAGGTTCCTCTGTCCATGCGATTATCCAGGCAAGAATAGTGGAGTGGGTTGTTGTGCCTTTCTCCGGGGGATTTTTCCAATCCAGGGATCGAAACCGAGTCTCTTGTCTCCTGCATTGGCAGGTGGATTCTTTACAACTAGCACCACCTGGGAAGCCCCTGAGTGATGCCACTGAAGGGAAACAACACCTTCAGACGCTGCCCATTCCATCCATGTTAATACAATCCAGCATTTCACAAGAGCATGACCCTGAGGACCTGTTTGGACTATCCCACTACTGGTATAATGCCATCTTCAGGCTGCAGCCTGAGTTCCTTTTATGAAACACTTCACTTCCCCATATTCTAAGGCAAGTACAAGTGACCCTGGTTTGTCTTAAATAATTGCAGTGTATTCTTGAATCAACAACTCTGACTTCTTTCTTGATCTTTCTCAACTGAGTTATGCATGATGCTCTCTGTATATTTCTACTTATAACACAATCCCTAGTTCCTTAAAGTATTGTTAGCCACCTCATGGACTTTTTATAAGAACTAAACTAAAGGACTTCCCTGGTGGTCCAGTTGTTAAGACTATGCTTCCCAATGCAGGAGGTATGGGTTTGATCCCTGGTCTAGGAGCTAAGATCCCACATGCCTCATAACCAAAAAACAAACAAACAAACATAAAGCAGAAGCAATGCTGCAACAAATTCAATAAAGACTTTAAAATGGTCCACATCGGAAAAAAAAAAAAAAAACACTAAATTAAACATAAGCATAATATCACTATAGTACTGCCCAGTACATAGAAAGACCTTGATCAATATCAGCTATTATGATCATCATTATTCACAGACATTTCTCTTTTTATTCCAATCACATGAGTCCCTTTTGAAGATGGGGAATATGGATGTAAAATCTGACCCTGAAATTCTAAATGCACTGGTACCTAAATGATGCTGAGAGGAGGACTGCCCCTTTCTCCTCCGTGAGGCACTGCATTCAAAAGAATCCTGCTCCTTCCCATGGGGAGGTCACGTGACACACATGGGTCTCACTGGCTTTGGTTTTTTTTTTTTTTTTTTTTGGTTGTGCTGAGTCTTTGTTGCTGTGCTCAGGCAGTGAGTGGAGTCTACTCTCTAGTTGGAACACAGAGGCTTGTAATTGTGATCATTTTCTTGTTGATGAACACAGGCTCTAGGCACACAGCCTTCCGCAGTTGGGGCTCTCGGACTCTGGAGCACAGCTCAGGAGTTGTGGCGGAGGGGCTTTGTTGCACCATGGCATGGGAAATTTTCCTGGGTCAGGCATCAAACTAACGTGCCCTGCATTGGCAGGGGGATTCTTAAACACTGGACCACCAAGGAGGCCCCTCATTGGCTTCTTCTTATCACGGTGACTACTTTGACATTTGTGACCTTGTCATTGTCCCTAGAACTTGATATGTATACTTTGAATTATTTTCCTTGAAAATAAACAAAAACCATCTTCACATAGGTTTTATTTATTGGTTCAAGTCCTTCACTGGTATTTGTTACTCCTTCAATTTAGCATAACCTCAAAGTTGTGATGGAGAAGGCAATGGCACCCCACTCCAGAACTCTTGCCTGGAAAATCCCATGGATGGAGGAGCCTGGTGGGCTGCAGTCCATGGGGTCGCTAAGAGTCAGACACGACTGAGCGACTTCATTTTCACTTT
Source organism: Oryx dammah (assembly GCF_014754425.2). Classification (NCBI taxonomy): domain Eukaryota; kingdom Metazoa; phylum Chordata; class Mammalia; order Artiodactyla; family Bovidae; genus Oryx; species Oryx dammah. Next base: position 54,834,561 of record NW_024070203.1, read on the forward strand.
TCACTTTCATGCATTGGAGAAGGAAATGACAACCCACTCCAGTGTTCTTGTCTGGAGAACCTCAGGGACAGGGGAGCCTGGTGGGCTGCCATCTATGGGGTCACACAGAGTCGGACATGACTAAAGTGACTTAGCAGCAGCAGCGGCAAAGTTGTGAGGTACTGGCTATATCTTTCTTTTTAGGTTCAAAAGGTGTTCATTGGGGTAAATACTCACAAAGGCATATGTAGAAATATTGAATTCGAATGTATCCATCAGTGGCAGGTGACTGATTGCATGCTGAGTGCACAGCACTGTCGTGGGAAAACACGACTGATACTTAACAAGTATTGATTGATTCCTGCCATGGGCAAGTTACTGGGTGGAGGTTTTCTTATGAGGAAAAACAATGTAATTGTATAGGGAAAGATGATTTTTTATTGAAAATAAATATATTTAAGGTGCATAATAACAGATATTTGTGATAAAGAATCATCTGAGGTATTTCTCCATCAATCACCAACAATGGCAAACATCCCATCATAAGTTCACAGCAGATATCAGTAATCGATCATGGCTCAGCCAAGATGAGGGGCTTCCCTGGTGGCTCAGACTGTGAAGAACCTGCCTGCCAGTGCAGGAGACACAGGAGACGCAGGTTGGATCCCTGGGTTGGCAAGATCCCCAGGAGGAGGGAATGGCAACCCACTCCAGTATCCTTGCCTGGAGAATTTCATGGACAAAGGAGCCTGGCAGGCTACAGTCCGTGGGGTTGCAAAGAGTCAGACATGACTGAGCAACTAACACCTTCATTTTCACTTTCAGCCAAGATGAAGCACAGGAATCCTCTTCAACACAGCCAATTTATATTGATCTATCAGAACACAATTAGTCATTCATGTATTCAACAAATATTTGTCAAGTACCTCCTAGGTGCCAGACATTGTAATCGGTGCTAGGCTACGACAGTGAACAATACAGGATATGGTCCCTGCCCTCCTGCAAGGTTAGTGTGATGAGGCTGGCATTTAATACCAAAGATTTTTCCATTCTTGACTTAGACTACCCACACGCTGCTATACCTTCTCCCTTGAAAAGATAAGACGATTTCCCAGTGGTCCAGAGGCTAAGACTCTGTGCTCCCAATGCAGAGGGCCCAGGTTCAATTCCTGGTCAGGGAACGAGATCCTGCATCCCACAAGTAAGAGCTGGATGCTGCAACTAAAAGAACCTGTATGCCACAACAAAGGCCCGGTGCAGCCAAATAGTCTTTTTTTTTTTTTTTTTAAGATATAAGACAAGAGAAGGAAAACAGACAAAAATATTCTTTCTCAGTTGATTCAAGGTCCCCAGTACTTGAACTTGAGAGTAAAACAGACTGATGAAAAAAGTATTCTAGATTATATTGATACACTAGAAAGAGGATGTATTAGTCAAGATCTCTTTGGCTACGAGTTAATAGAACATCTGACATAAACTCATTTTAAACAGTAAAGAAGTTCATTGCCTCACTATGTCAGAGACTGAGCTATCTCCCAATATCCCATAACCATATAATCCCCTGATTGCTTGAGCATCTGGCCACCCAGAATAAAAACTACTTTCCCAGCTTCCCACACACTAAGTTTTAGCCAGCAAGATATAAGCCAAAGAGTTTTTGGCAGCCTCTAAGAATCTTTCCCAAGAGACAGATACTTCGCCTTCTTATGCCTTCCTCCTTCTAGCCTCCTGGAAAATGGATGCCTCTATCTTAGACCTTAAGGATAAGGCCCATATCCTGGAGATAGAGGACTGATGATCTGAAAGGACCTGAGCCACTGAGGACTTTGTAGAATGGTGGTTTCCACACCAGCTGACCTGCTTTCCTACACTTTTCTGTGACAAAGAAATATCTATCTTGTTTAAGTTATTGTTACTTTAGATCTGCATGACTCACAGCAAAACTTGACCCTAATGATCAGTTCAGTTGCTCAGTCGTGTCCGACTCTTTGCGACCCCATGAATCGCAGCACACCAGGCCTCCCTGTCCATCACCGTCTCCCGGAGTTCACTCAGACTCACGTCCATCGAGTCCGTGATGCCATCCAGTCATCTCATCCTCGGTCATCCCCTTCTCCTCCTGCCCCCAATCCCTCCCAGCATCAGAGTCTTTTCCAATGAGTCAACTCTTCACACGAGATGGCCAAAGTACTGGAGCTTCAGCTTTAGCATCATTCCTTCCAAGGAAATCCCAGGGTTGATCTCCTTGAGAATGGACTGGTTGGATCTCCTTGCAGTCCAAGGGACTCTCAAGAGTCTTCTCCAACACCACGGTTCAAAGGCATCAGTTCCTGATACACTCCTATGACGGGGAGTCTTGCCGTATGGTAGGCTTCAGGAATGGTGGGATCTAGTGGTTCTGGTTCAGTTCCTCTGTGATACCCTGGGCTCTGCTCTCCTCCATGATGGAGATTCGTCTCAAGCTGGTAATGATAAAGGTTCAGTGGTTCTGGGCCTCACATAGGCACATGATGAAAATCTAGGGAGGGAGAAAGTAGTTTCTAGAAGTTTTCCCAAAAGAGAGAAAAAGAATATACCAAGAAGTCCCTAACAGACCTCTCCTCTTGTGAAAGCTAAAGTGTTATTCACCCAGTCGTGTCTGACTCTTTGCCACCCCATGGACTGTATCCCACCAGGCTCCCCTGTTCATGGATTCTCCAGGCAAGAATACTGGAGTGGCTTGTCATGCCCTCCTCCAGAGGATCCTCCCCACCCAGGGATCGAATCTGGGTCTTCTGCATTGCAGGCAGATTCTTCACCATCTAGGCCAACAGGGAAGACTCCTCTTGTACTTTGGCCTGAATTGAATCTTGAAACAATCCCTGGAAATTGGACAAAGGTTCCTATACACTTAGGCCAAATACACCTGCCCCCAGAACTGGGGGTGTGCCAAGCTTCCTCCAGGCTGGGAGCAGGAACAGGTGAAAGAGAGCTGAAACTGGGTTAGGAAGGAGGAAAAGCAATGTTCTGGCTACTTATGGCTCTAGCAAACCACCCAAAACTTATGTCTAAAACAGTCTTTATTAGCAATCTTATTTAGCTTACAAATCTGCAATTTGGGCAGGACTTGGGGCCAGGGAGGATACTTCTCTGCTCCCTGTGGCATCATCTTGGGGAGGGGGCTGCTTACAGATCACTACAGGGTCCTCAGCACCTCTCTCTATCTCCATATAGTCGCTGTGTGGTCTCCCTGGCAGGGCAGCTTCCAAGTCACTGGATCTCTTCAGAGCAGCTCCAGGGTCTGAAGACACATGTCCCAAAATAGAGATACATGTCCCAAGAAAGGAGATGCTGTCTCCCCTTTTCTAACTTAACCTCACTTTTGTCTGATTCTATTTGTACAAGAAGTCACAAAGGCCCACTCAGATTCAAGAGGAAGGAACATAAATTCCACATATCGATGGTTCCATGGCTAGATTCTGGAAGACTATACGAGACTGGAATGATTGTTGTGACTAATTTTGGAGAATGCAGTCTGCTACAAAGTGAACGGGAATTAGGCCACCAATTCTTACTAAGAGATCTGTCATACCCTCGGACATTCACTTGCTTGCTGTGCAAAGGGATTGTGATTTCAGACAAAGCGGGCAAGCACCACAGCAGTTCAAATGCAGAAGATTACATTTCTGATGGCAGAATATGCCAAAGAAACATCACTAGTAGTGGACCATGAAGAATGGGAATGGTAGATAAATTGAAAAATGTGGGCAAGTGGGTTCCAGTGAAAGAACAGCAAGTCAGTCCTGAGACATAGGAAAGTACAAAAGCTAACATGGACCTACTGTACAGCACAGGGACCTATGCTCAGTATTTTATAATAACCTATAAGAGAAAAGAATCTAAAAAAGAATATCTGTATCTATCTCTGTGTGTGTGTGTGTGTGTGTGTGTGTGTAAATATGGTCTTCTCAGGTGGCTCAGTGGTAAAGAATCCACCTGCCAAGCTGGAGACACAGGTTTGATCCCTGGGTCAGGAAGAACCCCTGTAGAAGGAAATGTCAACCTACTCCAGTATTCTTGCCTAGGAAATCCCATGAACAGAGGAATCCAGCCGGCTATGGTTGATGTGGTCAAAAAAGAGTCGCACGTGATTTAGTGACTAAACAACAGCAACAAATATGTGTGTGTGTGTATATATATATATATATATATATATAACCAGTTTACTTTGCTCTGCACCAGAAACTAACACAACATTGTAAATCAACTTTATTACTATTATTATTAAAGGGCACAAGTAAGGAAATTCCAGAATAAGGGATCAGGTAAGTGAACCCAGAGGAACAGGAACATAAGCAGCCTATCCTTCATGTCTTCTATTTACAAAGATGTATGATATGGGGTGGGAGGTGGGAGGGGGGTTCAAGATTGGAAACTCATGTACACCCATGGCTGATTCATGTCAATGTATGGCAAAACCAATACAGTACTGTAAAGCAAAATAAAGTAAAAATTAAAAAAAAAAAAGAAGTAAATGCATTTACTGCAAGTAAGGAAGCTGAAACTCCAGTACTTTGGCCACCTCATGCGAAGAGTTGACTCATTGGAAAAGACTCTGATGCTGGGAGGGATTGGGGGCAGGAGGAAAAGGTGAGGACAGAGGATGAGATGGCTGGATGGCATCACCGACTCGATGGACATGAGTTTGAGTGAACTCTGGGAGATGGTGATGGACAGGGAGGCCTGGCGTGCTGCAGTCCATGGGGTCGCAAAGAGGTGGACTCGACTGTGCGACTGAACTGAACTGAACTGAACAAGTTTCTCAGTGGTCCTCAGGCCCTACCGACAACTACAATCAGTTTGATCCTCCCCTATACATTCTGATTTAACAGTGTTAGGTTGAGGTCTGGAATTCTACTTCTCACAGTCTCCCTAGATCATTCTGATGCTTTGTCAGGCTTAGAAGCCAGCAGAGAATTTGAGTTATGGGACAGTTTTTAAAAATAGCCTTGTATTTTTTAGAGCTATATTAAAAATGACTTAATTTCCAAATTAAAAAAAAAAGATGTATGATAATACTTTCTTAGGGCGCCCCTTTAAAACTGTTGGGAAAATAATTTAAACAAGGAAGTTGAATGACAGGCAGGCAGGCAGACAGAGACACAGCCAGTTGGGTGAGAGAGAAACAGAGCAGAGACATGGCAGGCGCCCTGTTGGAAGCTGCCGGTTTGCAGGGTTGACCCAAATGGCTGACGACATTCACTGCTGCGGCGTGATGACCTTCATGCCGACTTCCTATAAAGGAAAGGACTGATTTTTAAACCACCAGCTGCTCTCAGCCTGTTTCACACAGAAAATGATTCTATTTCTCAGCAACCTAGTTGGGGGAGGTTTAAGGCCAGAGGTGGCCTGCCCTGTCCAGCAGCCCTGGTCACACTAAGAACTGAGAAGAGCATAACCCATCATACCAACAAGGTGGTTTAGATTTAAAGAGTGGCCTGGCCTGAGCATGATCTCTGCTACAGCAGTGGGTCTCGGCCCTGGCTACATATTTGGATCTGCTAGAGAAGTTTCACAAAATTACAGAGGCAAAAGTCTGCCCCCAGACTCCACTTAATTGATCTTGGATTCCAGGCTTCCCAGGTGGTACTACTGGTAAAGAACCTGCCTACCAATGCGAGAAACATAAGAGATGTGGGTTCAATCCCTGGGTAGGGAAGATCCCCTGGAAAACGGTATAGCAACCCACTCCAGTATTCTTGACTGGAGAATCCTATGGACAGAGGAGCCTGGTGAGCTACTGTCCATAGGGTCACAAAGACTCAGACATGACTGAAGCAACTTAGCATGCACACCGCCTGCACAATGGGATCTTTCTTATTCTACGTGATTAAAAATCATTGTTTTACCACTCAAACTCCCCAGCATTGACCCTGAGAAAATAGAGTCTGAAAGGCTTAGGTGCTCAGAGTTCATCTTCACCAGTGGAGTCTCTACCTTGTAGAGCTCATGTTCAGTCACTCAGTCATGTCCAACTCTTTGCAATTCCATGGACTGTGACCCTCGGTACTCCTCTGCCCATGGGATTCTCCAGGCAAGAATATTGGAGTGGGTTGTCATTTCCTCCTCCAGGGGATCTTCCTGACCCAGGGATCAAATCCACATCTTCCGCCTTGGCAGGTGGATTCTTTACCTCTGAGTCATGTGGGAAGCCCCTTGTAGTAGTGTTTAAATTTTTTTCTACAGGTGAATCAGGAGGGGGAATGGTGGTACTTATATATGTATTATGTGAACCCTCCAACTATGTAGAAGCAATTGATGATTTTATTTCCAATCCAGATGTATGAGATTCCCAGGGGACAACTCTTTGTGGTCTGGCATTTCTAATGGGAGGAGATATCTTTGTTATTAAACACTGAGGAATTTGAGCCTAAAAATCCAGACTTTTCTACAAATTGGTCTCTGCCTGTGACAAAATAGCAAAAATATACTGACTTTGACCTATGATTTCCACTGAGTCTGCAGTATACTTTTCATTGTTAATTGAGGGGTTGGCAAGATTTAAACAATCTTAGTAGCAGAAGCACATGGGAACATTTCTACCATGGATTAGACTCTAGTTCGCCAGTTCAATCATATTATTAATTAAGAAATGTCAGCCACCAATCAATCATGAATTCTCCATAGTTACTTCAGGGATGTCCAAATCAACCCTGAGGGACTCAGAGACAATGTCTCCAAACTGTGGGGTCAGAGCTACTACCTGGGTGGCTTGGAGACTTAATGGAAACAGGGTCTGTAAGAGCATGAGCCTAAATCTCAGCTGAGGAATGAGGTAAGAATCAGGAAGTACATTCAGGAAACTGTGATCACCATGATCCTTGAGCCTGGCTGGACATAGTTTCTAAGTGAATGTTGTCAATTCTTAACTCACCTGGGCCAGCACCAGACATTTTCCACTGCAGACTGTCCACCCTGCAGTCCTGGGGCAACAAGCTCATGGCAAACCAGATTCAAACATCATCCAGTGGGTGCCCATCTCTTGCAGACATTGATTCTGACTCTCTGATCCCATGGTTTCACCTTCCCGCTCACAGTTAGGAGTTGGACTCCATGGACATTTCTACTTGGAGACCCCTTCCACTTTCAGGCAGCCATCCTGCCTTCTCCTCCACCTCGGAATTACCTGTGTCTAGAAAGTGCTGTTCCCCATGGCTCTTGCTATGGCTACCCTCTGCTATATCCACCTGTCCCAGTTCACCCCTCTGGATGTGTTGAGAAAAGTGAAGGTGTTAGTCACTCAGTCACATCTGATTCTTTGAGACCCCATGGACTGTAGTCCACCAGGCTCCTCTGTCCATGGAATTCTCCAATCAACAATACTGAAGTGGGTAGCCATTTCCTTCTCCAGGGCATCTTAGACCCAAGGATTAAACCTGGGTCTCCTGCACTGCAGGCAGATAATCTTTAGAGTCTGGGCCCTGATGTGACTATTATTCCATGCCTAACCTGAGCTGCAGGTCTTGCATTTGTTGTTTGTGCCTTTGCTTATGTTTTTGGTTTTGCGCCATTGTACTGATTTCTAGCTTTTCTTTGTTTCAAATTAGGTTGTGCCTGGATCACATGAGCTATCAAAACTTAGGTAATTTTCACTCTCTGCAGTGTCCATGCCCACTTGTCCCACTTGTCCACAGGAACTGCCACCAAGCCCACTTGTCCCAGTGAGGAGGCTGTGAACCTCACTGCAAGAGCCAGACATTCAGACTCGCTGAAGCAGAGCTGGCACTCAGCAAACTGAAGGGACGTGGAGCCAGGCCAGGTCAATAGATTCCAAGTGAAAAGCTCCCTCTGGGAGGAAATGGACTAACCACTGACTCATCCCCCCTCCTGGCTAAACATCCTGCACAAAGCCCACTTCATTACTCAAACCCACCATGAACACTTGACTGCTGCCACACCTGCCAGCCCCACACTTGTCTCCTGGTCCCCAGCATTGCGGCAGAACAGTCCTTTCAAACCTCATGCAATGGCTAGATTATAGATGAAGCCTGGCAGAGTGGGTGATCTCTCCACAGCTAGTTCATGAGTCATGATTATGTGTTTTATATAAAATTAGACTGACAAAACAACAGATTCTCAACATTGTAAGTCACTTATAAGCCAATAAATTTTGACTACTAAATGTATGCTGTGATTCTAAGCTGGATCCTTTTGTTATAAATGTCATTATGAGGACAGTGGGTGAAGTTTAAATGGGGTCTGAAGATTCAGTGTTGATGCTTTGGTGATAATTTCTTGATTTCCGTGGTTGCATTGTAGTTGTGTAGGAAAAGGTCCTTCTTTGTAAGGAAGATACATCATAGTATTCTTGGGTAATAGGATGTCAGATTGGGAACTTGTCCTAAAAGAGTCAGGAAAATAAAAAGATTCTTGTATTGTTACTTCCAAAAAACAAACAAAAACATCAGATTGAAAAAGCCATCAAATTTGGCTCAGATATTAATATTAAGCCAGACTAAAGGCAACATGCCACAGGGTAAAGGGTATGGCCTTCAGAGCCCCAAGACCAGGAATCAAATTCTGGCCTTAAAATGTGAATTTGTCACTGAACCCCTCAAACCTCAATCCTCTACTCTATAAAATGGAGGATTTGAATAATGCCCAGTTAGAAAGTGAATGGTGAGGTGAGTATTGGGATATGGAGAAAATAACTGGGGCTTTATAGTCAAGTGGCCTTGGATTCAAAAGCTGTATCTTCCTTGACTCCAGATTGGCAATCTATATCTAACCGATACAACCCCGTTCAAAACACAACCACATATAAAATAGATAGCCAGTGGGAAGCTGCTGTATAGCACAGGGAGCTCAGCTAGTGCTCTGTGATGACCTAGAGGGGTAGGTTGGAGGAGGGTGGGAGAGAGGTTCAAGAGGGAGGGGATATATGTATTCATACAGCCAATTCACTTTCTTGTACAGCAGAAACGAACACAACATTGTAAAGCAACTATATTCCAATAAAAATTAAACAATTTTTAAAAGTCACAAATATAAACTCCTAATTGACTAAAATTATTTTAAAAGAAAAATTTTAGTCCGTCTCCAGTGTTCCACACAGATGTCTCTTAAAAAGAGTCCTCAAGTCTGGTTTAACGAGCCCCTTTGCAAGTAAGAGGCAGATTGTTGGGTTGAGGAGTGACCGCGGGGACACAGCTCTCTGCTACGCCTCTCAAAGAAGCACTCACATCTTGTTGTTCAGTCACTAAGTTGTGTCTGACTCTTTGCAGCCCCGTGGACTGTAGACTGCCAGGCTCCTCTGTCCTTGGAATTCTCCAGGCGAGAATATTGGAGTGGGTTGCCATTTCCTTCTCCAGGGGATCTTCCTGGACCAGAGATCGAACCCGTGTCTCCTGCATTGGCAGGCAGATTCTTCATCAGGCAATTCTTCATTGCCACCAAGGAAGAAAGCTGAAGACAACTTCAGAGCAAGTGTAAATGCATTGGCCTCCAACCAGAAACTATAAGTGCAGACGGCTCATGGCTTCTCCTCCCTGGGTGCCGGGGAGCTCAGTCACATGTGACTCTGATCCCCCACCTGACTCCCCAGAAGGCTCCACATTTCCCAGGGGAAGCTCAGCCAGCTGGGTGCTGCCGGCATCTAGTCAGAGCCAAGTTTCTCTCTGCTTTTTTCACCGGAAGTTCAAAAGGGATCATGGTCATTGAAGGTGGTAATGAAGGCAGCTGCCTATTGTTGGAGATAATAGCTCTAGGGGACACCCTAGGGAGGGGAAACAGGACCTTCTGCATTAGTAATTAACAATCATTATTAATGGTACAGTCCAGAACTTGGGCTGCAAGCTCTTGATGATGCCTTTAGAGTCAGAATTCGTGGGTTGAGTTTCTCGCATAGCCATTCATTAGTCATTGACACTCTCAGCTCCGGTCTCCTCGTCTGCACAATGCAGTTTTAGCATCATTAAGTTCTGTTATGTTAAAATGACAGCAGTTGGAGCATTCTGATTCCAATATTAAGTTAATCTAAGGGCCAAAATGCTGTAGACCAAAGCATGGGCGCTCTGGAACCACAAGATAAGAATAAAGCTCTTAGCCATTCTGAGCATCTGTTTCCTCCTCATTAAAATGGGAGATGGCCAGTCCAGGGGTGCTGAGTCAGCAGTCCTGGGCTCAGAACCCAGGACTTGTACTGACTTGTACTGAACACTGAGATGTGTTCGTGAACAAATCAGGCAGTCTCACTGAGCCTCAGTCTTCTTCACTCTTCACTGGGACTAATATGACCTATTTTGCCTGCAATTGTAATTTCTAAATGGAATGCATGTAAGGAATCTTCTAGGGAATTCCCTGGCAGCCCAGTGATCAGGACTTCTCACATTCACTGCTCAGGGTGCAGGTTCAATCCCTGTTTGGGGAACTAAGATCCCCATAGGCCAAGGGGCACAGCCAAAATGAAAAGAATCTTCTAGAGGGATGCCTAGCATATAAGAGACACTTAATAAAAAAGAATGGGCTTCTTAGGTGGCTTGGTGGTAAATAATCCACCTGCCAATGCAGGAGATGCAGATTCGATCCCTGGGTCAAGAAGATCCCCTAGAGAAGGCAACCCACTCCAGTATTCTTGCCTGGGAAATACCATGAACAGAGAAGCCTGGTGGGCTACAGTCCATGGGTCACAAAGAGTCGGACATGACTTAGCGACTAAACAACAACAACAATAAAAAGAATAAAATGGAAACTATTATTATCATGATATGTCAATGCCTTATCAATATCAATGTGTGAAAGGTTATGCATGTATCAGTTATTATTAATTTATCTCTTTTCCTAACAATGTCTAAGGATACATGAGAAGTGTCTAAATTATTACCTTAGAAAATTAACTAAATTTAGCTATGGTCAGAACACTATAATTCAAATAAAATCTTTGGGTAATAGGAGCTTGGGCTTGGAGTCAGGTTGCTTGAGCTATATCTCAGCTGTGTGACCTCAGACAGGTCACTTAACCTCCCTGTGCTTCTCTAAAATGGGATGAGAGTTGCAGCTGTCTCCTGTGGTCATTGTGAGAATTACATAACTTTAATTAGCTGAAACACGAGAAGTCTTTAGAAATTTTCTAACTCATTAGTAAATGTTCAGTAGATGCCAACTGTTTAATTGCTATGTGCCAATGGCTATGTTGATGCTTTGGTAAAATCACAGATCACTCTGCCTTCTATAATTCTTCTCATGAATGATTCATAATCTACGGAGAAAAACAGGCCTTATAAACCAGCCTTTGGGTTTCCCCAGTGACACATGCAATTTTGAAAAAGCTCTTTCTTGACACTTTCTTGTCATCTGCTAGAAATTTTTCAAAATAAACATGCAGAAATTATTCATGGAAAGAATGCCCCTAGGTTTGTGCAGTATACAGCCTCAACAACTGTATATGGGGACCCTATTGTTCTGGACATAAAAAAAATGTGTGAGTGTATATATGCAGTGTGTGTGTGCACAAACACACATTTTATTAGTAACAGAATAAAAAACCAGGTGAAAGAGAATGGGCTGGAGGGAGTAAAGAAAGGCTATATAAACAGAAAAGAGTGAGAGGTTGGGTCAGGTAAGAAATGGTGGGAATGCAGTAAGAAATGTGTGATTATCTCTCAAACTGTAGGTGTCTCTCCCAGTAAAGTCACCTGACGTGTGTTGAAATCAGGTTCTTGGGCCTTACCCCAGAATTCCTGAAGCAGACTTTCTGGGGGTAAATTCTGGGACTCTGTACTTATTTATTTATTTATTTTTTGCACCTCAAACAATATTTATATTCAATAAAAGTTTGAAAACCACTGCTGCAGATAGAAGGAAGCCATCCTAAATTCTGAACTGGAGGAAGACCCCTGAATAAGTTCATTTTAGCTGACACTTCCCTCCCAGTGGATGGAAGGGAAACTTTACATGATAGGAAGTGAACCGGTGGGTTCAGGGGGCCCTTCTCTGCATCATGGAAACAACGTGCAGACCCCAGGAGCCAAGAGTCAGAAGAAACTGGCCAACTCCAGGAGGTAGGAAAGTAAAAGGAAACTGGAAATGACATACCTGTGCATCAAAGACAAGAGGGCCGAGTCAACTTTTGTTTGCTACACCAAAGAATATACACAGCAGTTATAAAGAACAGGCTATATATAAAAGATCTCCAGGAAGTGAATTGAAAATTGCAAGTCACCAAACAAAATCTATAGTCTGATCATCCTTTTTGTAAAGCAAACACAAATACATACAAACAAAGCAATGTCCCCATAACCCATATGTGTGTGCAGTGTTGTTTAGTCGCTCAGTCATGTCTGATTTTTGCGACCCCATGGTCTGTAGCCCACCAGTCTCCTCTATCCATGAGATTTCCCCGGCAAGAATACTGGAGGAGGTTGCCATCTCCTTCTCCAAGGGATCTTCCCAACCCAGGGATCAAAACCTCATCTCCTGCATTGGCAGGTGGGTTGTTTTTTATTTTATTTTTTTTTACCACTGAGCCACCAGAGAAGTATGCATGCATATAAATGTACATAAATATGTAGCCAATGTTCTTGAATGGATCCTCAATGCACTGATAATAACAGTGATCTCAGAACTGGTTAGGCTTGAGAAAAGTAGTCAAGGGAGACTCAGTCTCATCATTTTATTTTTATAAGAAGAATGTATTCATATATTACCATGCAATTAATTTTGTGAAGAGATTACAGACTAAAACAGAGCTGACTTTGAAAACAACACTGTCCCTCTTCCCAATTTTGCTCCCAAGGCAACATCAACCAAGCACCCTAATGTGTGTCTCCACCCAAACAGACCCAAGATGGAGACCAGGCAGGACTAAGCTCAGGCCTTCTGCTTCTCAATAAACCAGGGAGGGCTGAAGCTACTAATCGGATTAACACATGACATAGAGAATTCCTAGCCATTCCATCTGATTCTACACAAGACTGTCCCCATAAGCAGCCTGAAATCATCCTCATTTACCAAGGTTCAGTTGTTGCTGGGCAACCTGGCACAAAGGATTTCCTTGCATCAAAAGCTTTCTGGTTTTGCAAAAAAAAAAAAAAAAAATGAGTGTGTGACCATTCTACCAAGGTAATAAAGAATAAAAAGCCCCAGTGCACATTTTTTTCCTCATATGTTTTATATTCTCTCTCTAGTATGATGGAACTGGGAGCCTGTTCTGCCAGGAATTGTTTGAGAAGTAGGTCTTCCATTGGGATTTTCACTGAGGGATATAGCAGCTAAATAGCAAGGTAACACTTAATTTTCCGTTCACAGCCATCATTAATTAATGGGCTACTTCTTACAAATGCCTGGAATCCACCCAGGAAAACCTGTTGAAGTCACACACAAGTAACTGCCTACAAGCCAAACCTTATTGCTAAATTGAATTAAGTGTTTTATGTGTCATTTTTTGAAAAATAAGCTGCATGACACATTTACCAAACCAGAAACTGCAAAAATACTTAAGGTTTGGATCTTCAGCTATTGAGACTAGTACACATCTTGATTCTATAGTGGTAGGTTTTCCACCGAGAGATTGCAGAATGCAATATTTAAGGTAATTCTGCGTGCTGCAGTCCATGGGGTCGCAAAGAGTCAGACACGACTGAGTGACTGAACTGAACTGGGTTATTATAAAATGGGTCAGTGAATGGTCTATAGCCAGTTTTTCTGTGATACCCAAGGCACAGTTGTTATGTCCAACAAGCTCCCAGAGGTGATTCTGAACTCAGCGTGTCACTCATTCCTCTTAGAACTGCCAGCATTGTAGTGCCCTCTTCTTTCGCCTCTGCACTAGATTACTTACAACAAAACAGAACAAAACAACCCTTTAAACAAGAAGGTATCTGTGTTTTTCATTCTAAGTGCCCTCAGTCCATAGTTATTATGGGCTTTATACATGAATATCAATCAGCCCAATACCCATGAAATACAATCCAATGCATTTAAATACGCAAACGCGTTTTACAGATGGTACGCTACTAATCAAAAAAGGAACAGTGGAAATTGAATTATCCAGGGTTTGGGTTCAGATGCAGAAGAGCTGAGTTCTTTAAAAGCAAGATCCACTTAGTTGAAAATACTGTGGACTTATACGCAATAAAAGTTTTGAACCAACGGTTAAAGTGATAGATGAAAAAAACTCCAGGTCAGTTTAAGTAACTGGGTAGAAAAAAATGTTTGCAAATAGGGCAAATAGGGTTTGCAAATAGGGTTGAGAGATAAAGTGGGCTTCTCCATTCAAGAATTCATGGGAATTGTGATCCTCCTTCCAAAAGGCATTTCTTTAGTAAATTAGCCATAAGGCCGGAGAGTGTGGTTAGAGAGATGGGAGATAGAGAGATGTCCTCTATTCTTATTTTAAAGCCCTTCCTCTAGAAAATATGTTGCTAAATGACATTTATTAATTTGTATGATAACTATCTGGAGACAGAAATGGCAACCCACTCCAGTACTCTTACCTGGGAAATCCCATGCCCAGAGGAGCCTAGGAGGCTACAGTCCATGGGGTCAAAAAAGAGTCAGACATGGCAGCAACTAAACCACCAGAACCATCATAATAACTATCATAAAGCTTCTACTTTTTATGTGCTGAAGACACAATTGTATATTAAATATAACTCCTATCATCAAGGATTTTATGGTATAATAAGACAAAAAGAGATAAGTGGAATGCTAAGGCAGGAGGAGCACTGCTTACTATAATAGGGTCCTATGAGCAGACAACTGAAGAACAGCCCATCAGTTAGTAAGATCCATCAACTGCAAGTATCAGAAAAATCGAGCTTATGGTGATTTTAACACCTAGTAAGAAGACTGGAGGTAAGCAGCACCTTATAGCTCTACCTCAAGCCTTGCTTTTCACTAAATGACCACACCTGACTGCAGCTTCAAGAGCCAACTGGTAGCCTATTAAGTGGCCTGGTGTAGAACTCCACCCACAGAGGCACGTCTACAGGATTAGAGCTGGTCAACCCGAGTCTCACCACACTGGAGATTTTTAATATGACCCATGCAAAGGAAGGCTTCCCAGGTGGCTCAGTGGGTAAAGAATCTGCCTGCAATGCAGGAGAAACAGAATTTGATCCCTGGTTCAGGAACATCCCCTGGAGGAAGAGATGACAACACACTCCAGTATTCTTGCCTGGAGAATCCCACAGACAAAGGTGCCTGACATGGGGTCACAAAGAGTCAGACATGACTGAAGTAACTGAGCACGCACACATGCTTGTAAAGGGAACCAGCAGACCATAGAGTGGTAAAGTTCTAGGAGGAAAAGTAGCGATATAAAATTTTTGATTGATATAGAAGAACCTGTTCTTGCATTCTTTTCTTAAGTGGGTCATGATGCCATTTATTTATTACAACAAATGATGAACAAATTTTGTTTTTGTGTCAATATTTATATAAGTCTTGGAACTAAATCCTTGTCTTGGAACTAAATCCTTGCCAACCATTAGGTGAAATGATGATGATGAAAAACAATGAGATGACTATTTTTAAATGTTCCAAATTCAGTTAGGGAATATGGAAGCAAAATCTTGAAGACTGGTGTTCAAACTGAAAAGCTATGACCCAAGAAACAATGCAGGGAAGCTGATACGCGGAACACTCATCAACAGCACACTAACAATGGAAACCGAAGCAAGCTTTACTCAGTGTGAGAAGGTCACATGTGGCAAAGTTTCAAGTGGTGAAGAAGGGCAGAAAGGCATCAGGACTCTCCAATGCATAACAATCTCAGTTTCTGCAGGATTTCCAGGTATCCACCAGCTGCCCTCCTTCTTCCCATGTTTCTCCGTGAGTGATTGTCCTCACTCAAGGTTTTCAAGACTTTAGTTATCAGTGTATCACCTTAATAAGTGTTTCCCCGTGTGCTGCCACCAGAATAATTACTTACTATTGTTTCAAAAATCAACTCATCTTTAAAATTTTAGATTTATACTAAGGAATTATACCCCTAAAGTATGTGATGTGATGTGCTAACTCTTCTTTTCCTAATATATAACAAAACTGTTAAAAGTCCCTATTGTGCCAATTAAGCACATTCAAATCCCAGCTCCAACCAGCTTCATGGCCTTTAATCCAAGTCATTGAAACTTCTAAGCTTGTTTCCTCCTCCAGAAAAATGGGAGTGATGATCCCAATTCCTAGAGTTCTGAGCTACACAAGTCAGCTATCTAGTAGAATGCCCAGTATTCAGCAAATGTTTAGTATAAGCAATCAATTACACAACTCATACTATCCATAGAATAAAAACTAAAACCACTTGCTGGGGACCAGATAGCAAATAGCTAACCCAGGAAAATCAGCAGAATGTGACTGAAACTCAAGCAAAGAGAGGATGGTGATCCTACCCAATTTCTTTAGGAACATGTGAGTTTTGAATCACTCACGGTGAAAAGTAAAATAACTGACACAGGGCCAGAAGTTTGGCAGTGATTTCAGTCTTCAACATAAGGCATCTGGGTTTGTTGAATGTGTGTGCTTGTGTGTGTGTGCACACGTGTGTGTTGTTAGTTTAGTAATCCCTTGACTGAAAGTAATCCAGCCCTTCACAGATTTGCACAGGTGGCCTCAACACTGACCTTCCTTTTTCTGTTTTCCTCAGAAATAACCTGGACTTCCTGGCTCTGCTCTCCTCTCCCTACATCACCAGAGACTGGACAAGCTTCCTCTGACTGAGAAGGCAGGAGAATCCACTGAACCAGATTAATATCATTTTAATGGATACACCAGTGCCAAGAGCTGGACGCGCTAACTAACAAGATGGTGGATAACCGTGGCCCGTCTCCCGGGTTGGGGGTGGTGGTGGTTAGACTCACACACAGCCAGCCCTCTTTAGCTCACCACATCTTTCAGCTCCAGACCTTCTGAGATTCCAGTCAGCAGGCTCCTGTGTCTCATTCTACCCATGAAACCCCCAACGGCTGAGCCATGATGGTTTTTCCACGCCTCGCCCCCTGGGGTATGTCAGCACATAATGCCAAAGTATCTGAAATCTTCTGGATTCAATAAAATAGTTGTGTTACTGGGATCTCCTCACTCTGCTCCCCAGTGTCCAGTACCCTGGCTCCCCACACCCCGCTGTCCCCAAAATTCACAATCCAGATAGATCCCATTAATAAAGTCATGCCTAGCTGTCTCCTGGTGGTCTGGAAACAATAAGATTGTATTTAATTCCCACTTGTGCCTGGTTTTATCTTCAGTAGAGCCATAGCCTTGCTACCTCCCACATTAGCAGCCCTCTGAGGCCATAAAAAATGTGATGGAGGCCAAAGTCATGCTTTCCCTCAGGGGCTGAAGTTGCCATATTTCTCAGAAAGCTGTATATTTTTATCCAGAACTGATTTGAAACACTCCAAAAAAGAACTTTTGTTAAAGCAAAGTATGATCAGAAAAGTAGAAGTCAGAACAACTAAATGTCCTTTACTTGGTAACTTAGTACTTCTTGGGAAAAAGATATTGGGTGGGAAAAGGAAAAAAAAAAAAATCCCTGGGCCTCAAAAGATAGCAGCATGAAAGGAATACATTTTTATTATCAGAGATGTTAGAAGACGGTGGACGAAAGTCTTCTAGCTGATCTCCTGACAAAGAAGCTCACTGCATCAGTCAGCCACTTAAGACTTGAAGGCCTGCCAAGCACTGCTTGTGATCAAACAAGGAAAACAGCCTCAGGCTTTAAGAGCTTCAGTTCTGGAATCAAGTAGATTCAGAGATCATTTTTCCGGGTTCTTATGGTGAGTGGTCCACCTGGCTCTCCCACATACTACTATATGACTTGGGATAAATAATATCTTAAATCTCAGTCTCTTTCTCTGTAAAATGAGGCTAATTACATCTCTTTGATAGGCCTGCAGTGAATTTAAATAAGGTACTATTGTATGAATAATAGGGCAAGACAACAGACATCTATAAGTGCCCATTTACGTGGCACTTATGTGGATGAGTGAGTGTCCTCTAAGGAGCACTTGAGCTTCCCAGGTGGTTCAGCGGTAAGGAATCTGCCTGCCAATGCAGGAGACATAGATTTGATCCCTGGGTGGGAGACCCCCTGAAGAAGGCACTGGTAACCCACTCTAGTACTCCTGCCTGGGAAACCCCATGGGCAGAGAATTTCCTGGCAGGTTACAGTCCACGGGGTCGTGAAACAGTTGGACAGGACTGAGCCACTAACCAACAACGAGAAGGAGCACTTAGAAATGGATGGACGGTTGAAAAGGAAATGGGCACTGCCTCCAAACAGCACACAACCTAATGACGATGAAAAAGGGCAAACTGATTAGAGTATAACACAACACCTGCCCTAACTGAGGTTGGATAGACTGTTCTGGGGACGGAGAGCAGGGACATTGTCCTGGAAGAGCCAGAACACAGACACTGTCTGTTTGATCCCAGGCCTTCTGTTCTTCATCATCACCTCCAGTGGTGGCAAAATACCATGATCATCTAGCTCCCAACCTTATGACATGAGAAGATTCAGCATTCAGTTGGCCACTTTCTGTAGCCCTGGTGGACCCACTGAAACCAGCGAACCTCCCCCCGCCACCCCGCCCCATGCCTATCAGAAAATAGATTCTCCCTCAAAGGACTTTGGCCACTTCATTTATTTTCTCTGGGACTTTTGAGTCCACCCTACATCACTCAGTCATTCAGCTGTGCACAAAGTCTTCCATCAGAATCTTCTCATAAGGATGGAAATGTCAAAATCAATTTCCTGGAGAAGAAACAAAAATGGATTTTTTTTCCCTTAAATGGTCTTGATAGCAAAATTTATAAGAGTATAAATACATCCTGAGGGATTGGATGGAAGGCTCATTGAAAGAGTCATTTTCATCTGGACCAGGGAAAACCCTAGAGAGGAAACTGCACTGAGACCCAGAGGGCAGACTCTATGTTGGAATTTTTCTTTGTTTCTAACAGCTACAGTTGGTTTTTTTGTTTATTTGCAAAGTACTGGTTGTGTCTCAGGGCAGTGAGTTGGCAAAGCATTTTACATGGGAAAACCAAAAAAGTCAGTGGCACAGATGGAGGGTGGCATGTCCCACTGCAGATAGCTCAGTGAAAAGTGAGGTGTGTCCAGGGGCCAAGGACATTTGGAGAGACCCAGAAAGAACCCTGCTAAGCTGTCTAGAGCTTCCATCTACAAGGACTGCTAAAATCTTATGGGAATATATCTGAAAGCATGGCCCACTGTACCTCAGATCATCACCCAGACTCACTGCAGAATGGTCAAAAAGTAAGCTGGTTCCTCTGCCCCGGAAGAGACAAGGCTCTGAAGTAAACGTTAGAAACAGTTCTCTCCCATTCTGGCCCTGTGCCCACGAATAAGCTTTGAGGAGAATTTAAAGATGGTCAGCCTGAAGAAGGCCAAGTCTCTATCCTGCCCCGCCCCCATCCAGTTGGTCCAGAAGCACAGACAACTCTCCCCCGAGCATCAGATAAAGAGACTGAGCGTACCATGGGGACAGTTCAGGTGATCCCTCAGGTCTTTAAACTGGAGTGATAACCCCAGTGGTCGGGACTCCAGGGCCCACTGGCCACCAGAGCCCTGCAGCTCGGTGGGCTGTGTGTGGGAGGCCGGGCAGGGCTGCAGCTGAGTGACAGCTCCAAGGATGCAGCAAGGCAAGCCCAAGTCAGAAGCGGGTGATGACAGTGGCTGCTCCGGACTTTCACTCGAGGAAGGGCTTCAGGGCAGCCATTTGGCTAGAAGAGGACTAGAAAAGCTGAGAGCATAAGCGCTTGACCCAAGACAGAAAACAGCAGTCATCCACATCCAAAAGTAGAAGGGCTGTAGCGATCTGGGAGGATAGCTAGAGCCTCTCGAATCACACACTGAAAGCCACCCAGACACGCAGAATGGAGAAATTCCCTGGAACAGAACTCCCAAAGGTCGCTGCACTAAGGTCCCAAGCAGAATTAGAAACCGGGGTTCACGGTGCGGGGACAGGATCAGGCTGCCAAAGTCAGCTGCAAGATGTCCTGTCCAGCAGGCAGGAGGCAGAGGAATGCGAGTGAGCCAGGCCTGGGATCTGGGGCCCTGCGCTGCAACACTTGCTCAAGCAACAAAATACAAAGAAACTATATGGGACTAAAAATCATTGTGTGCCTTTGCAGTTAGGGGCTTCCCTGATGGCTCAGTGGGTAAAGAATCCGCCTACAATGCAGGAAACACAGGAGATGCGGGTTCAGTTCCTGGGTCGGGAAGATCCCCTGGAGGAGGGCATGGCAACCCACTCCAGTATTCCTGCCTGGAGAATCCCGTGGACAGAGGAGCCTGGCAGGCTACAGTCCAAAGGGTCACAAAGAGTCAGACATGACTGAGTGTCTAAGCACCCATGGACACATACATGTGCAGCTGGAGCAAATTCTGGACAAAAGATACAAAGAGACCAAAAACCCAACTGCCACTTCTGAGCAGCCTGGAGTAAAAACAGGGTGTGAGAAGTAAAAACAGGGTATTTGGGCATGCCCACTGCACACCACACCACCAAAGGGGTGGGCAAATCACCGAAGCCACTTCACTGGACTGGACGGACCCCTACCCTCATCCCATATAAGGACAAGCTTGCTCCCCCTTGGAGGGCAAGCAAGCAAGGGAAGGTGGTGCTTTTTTTCCCTCATTTCTCCAGCTGTAGCAGGAGCCCCAGTAAAGCCTCGCCTGAATTTCTTGTCTGGCAGCTGATCAATTTCTACTGATTAAGGAAGCCAGGAACCCTGGTCTGTAACAGGAGGGCCTGTGGTAACACCCCCATCCAGACAATTCAGGAACCCAGCGGTCAGCAGATGGACAAGCATCCTGGGTGAGGGGCCAGTGAGGATGTCTGGATGGGGTGTGGAGGGGGGGTGGGGCGGCCTGACCCTGTGGAGAGGCAGTGCTGGGCTCTGCTTAATTGTTTCCTGCCTCCAGCCCACACTGGTCTGGGAAGGAGGCAGGGCCCCGCTGCAGGTGGGAGAGCTGAGCATGTGGCCAGCTGTGGCTGTGACAGAGCTGGAGGAGGCTGAGTCAGGGGAAACGCCAGGGAAGGTTGGGGAGGGGGGTTGGGAACCTGAGGAAAAGAATTTGTGAATGTTCTGGGGAAGGAGACAGCTCACTCCGTGTGCGGCAGGAACTTCCTTCCTTCTTTCTTTTTATTTCTTCCTCTCTCTTCCCTTGAAGGCAGGCAGCCAGAGGCAGGATGAGCTGTCTCAAGGAAGAAGAAATAAAAGCAGCTTTTAAATGACTGGAGGTCACATCCTGTGTGAAACAACAACAAGAAAAGAGAACACAACACTACCTCTCCTGCAGAGACCGGGCTGCCGTCATCTCTGGCCAAAGGAGTAGCCGGAAGACTTGAGAACGTCTTTATAGTCTTGGGCTGAATTGTGACACCGCAAATCTCCCTTCCTCGCTTCTTTTTTTTTTTTAATTAAAATTTTTTTTTAATTGGAGGATAATTGCTCTACCATGTTGTGTGTGTTTGCCGTACAACAATGTGACTCAGCCATAGGTATACATATATCCCCTCCGTCTTGAGCCTCCCTCCCACCCCACCCCCCCATATCCCACCCTTCTAAGTCATCACAGAGCACCAGGCTCAGCAGCTTCCCACTAGCTATCTATTTTACACGTGTGTGTGCTTAGTCGCTCAGTCGTGTGACCCCACGGACTGTATCTCACCAGGCTCCTCTGTTCATCCAGGCAAGAATACTGGAGTGGGTTGCCATTCCCTCAATCTTCCCAACCCAGGCATCAAACCCAGATCTGCATTGCAGGCAGATTGTTTACCACCTGACCCACCAGGGAAGCCCATTTTACACATGGTGATATATATATATTTCAAAGCTAGTTTCTCAATTTCTCCCACCCTCTCCTTCTCCCGCTGTGTCCGCAACTCCATTCTCTCCGTCTGAGTCTCTATTCCTGCCCTGCAAATAGGTTCATCACTACCATCTTTCTAGATTCAATATATATGAGTTAATATATAATATTTGTTTTTCTCTTTCTGACTTACTACACTCTGTATGACTAGGTTCATCCACCTTACTGGAACTGACTCAGTTTTGTTCCTTTTTATGACTCTTCCCTGGTGGCTCAGATGGTAAAGCATCTGCCTATAATGCAGGAGACCCAGGTTCAGTCCCTGGGTTGGGAAGATCTCCTGGAGAAGGAAATGGCAACCCACTCCAATACTCTTGCCTGGAAAATCCTATGGATGGAGGAGCCTGGTAGGCTACAGTCCATGGGGTCGCAAAGAGTCAGACATGACTGAGCGACTTCACTTCGCTTCACTTCTTCATGGCTTTCTTCACTTCTTTAAAGAAGCTGCTAACCATGTCCACGTCAGCCCCATGATCCTTGGAAGGAGGAGGCCTCCCCACCACCACCGCCACAGTCACAATCAGACAGGCCTTGAGCAAAGCTATTACAGCTCCCCTTTTCCAACACAGCTAAAAATTGACTAATGACCTGAGAAATAGTCATCCCTTTTTTATTTTCAGATGAAAGGTAACTGTTTTCAAGGTGTAAATCTTCTGAAGCCTGCCCTTTTCCATCCAGTCTTCAATCTGATGGCAACTATTTGCTAAACACAGGGAGGCAGGAGGTCATGAAGGCAGAGCACATGACTGTCAGTGTTTTGATGCAGGAGTAAGCCTCCCCCAAGAATCTTAGAAACAGAGATAACATAGACCTCTGAGAGATGACATGTAAAATCAGTATCTGGAAAAACAGGCCCAGTCACCTTAAAGCATCAGAATGGCTCCTTGAATATGTCAGACATTTGCAGTGTTGAGTGGGAAAAAAGCAGGGCTGGTCCACCACCCACAGGACCATGGCAAGACCCGGCCAGCACATCCAGGGAGCCAGGGACCTGAGTTGCTATGTGCTGGCTCGTGTGCGCCAATGAAGAGCAAACAGAGCCTCATGAACACAGAGGAGCATCAGGCTAGCTGGAGCTCAGGGCATGAAGCAGGAGTTCTTTGATTCACTGAGCAATCTCTGAGGAAAATCAGGATCCTCCTATAGGCCCACAGAGGCAGAGCTCACCAGCTGAGGGTCAAGAGTACATTTGAGCCCCCTCGGCACTACTGGTTCTTATAAATTGCCTTAATTACTTAATTCCCAAGTAATTTTGGTTATTGCAAGTCTGCCCTTGAGGGATTGGGTCAGTTGGAAATCTCAGTGCTATGGTAAATTCAATCAACATTTACCAAGTGAACAAATGAGTAAAATTAGACTTCTGTGACTGCAAGATTAAAGATTTCAGTCTGAGCCATAGGCAATCCTTGGTGGCAGCACCTCCCTGTGAGCAATTTGGGAGATACCCTGCTGGTCTTTCATGAGCTATGAACCACCTGCCATTGCTCCTTGGTCAAACACGAAACTAACATGTTACTAACACAGACAGAAACAAATAAAACCAGCTCTTTGACCAGGAAGGAAAATACTGATACATCAGAGAAAGCAACAAATGACTAATAGATCATGTGATTCATGTGCCGGAAGGAAGGAATGACTAAGAAAGGACTTATGGAAGAGATGTGTGTGAGTTGGCTCTGTAAGGGGACAGAGGGATTCGGCCATGGTGCCATAGATAGGGATTGAAATATGTGGGACCTGCAGAGAAGGTGGGAACCTTTAGAGCAGAAAGTTTCGGTGTTGAAGTCTTGGATGTGATGTCAGAGACTTCAGAATCCTGGCCAAATTGTTCAGTGTCAAACGCCAGGCTGCTGCAGGTTCATGCAGGGGAAGAAGACTGAGCTGGTAAGAGTATATAGGCTGAGTTACAGAGGAGAAAGACTGAAAGTAAGGGAAGAGTTAACACATGAATGCAAGAATACATGGAAAAGGCTTATGAAGTCTATTATTTTAGAATTTTGTCCCTTCCTTTAACTCTCTACATTTTTCCTCCCATGTTCTATTATGTCAACTCAGTGCACTTTATTTTGCTGACTTCTGCTCTACCTACATTATCTCATTTAACTCTCCCAACAAATGCAAGGTATATATTCTTTTCCCCAGTGTGTAGATGAAGAGCAAAGAGGCTGCTTGCAAGTTCAGTAACTTGCCTAAGGTCATCTGACTAGCAAATAGTAGGTCAAAGGCAGAGCCCTGAATCCAAGCCCAGGTCTGCCTGAGCTGAAGGCCAAACATCCTTTGTGTGTTTCTACAGTTTTCCAGCTATTTAGAGACATTCGATAATATAATTTCTTAGCAGAGGCTTTAAAAGTCAAGTTCTATATTTGGCATGTAGCTTTTTTTGTACGCTTTTATAACTACATCACATTTAGTCCAGGAAGACTTGGCTCTCAACAAGCATTAATTAAGCATTAGGTAAGTGAAATTCTCAAATATATTCAATTCTCATTAATATTAATAGGATCAGTATTAATTAACCCACTAAATCACATAGGGTTTGTGGCTTAAGCCAGATGAAAATTTATTACTTCCTCACAGTAGTGAAGTCCAAGAATAAGCAGTTCTACCCTGGTGATTCAGTGGTAAAAGAATCTACTTGCCAATGCAGGAGACACAGGAGGCTCAGGTTGGATCCCTGGGTCAGGAAGACCCCCTGGAGGATGGCATGACAACCCACTCCAGTAATTTTGCTCTTCTCCCATGATCAGAGGAGCCTGGTGGACTACAGTCCATGGGGTCACAAAGAGTCGGACATAACTTAGCAACATAACAGCAGTGGTAACGGTGGCACCATAGGGCCATCAAGGATCCACACTCCTATCTCCCTGCTCCAACATTCTTAACACAGGAGCTTCCATCTTCAAGGTCATCTCAAAATCCATTATGATGTGAAGGTCTAGCCATCAGGTCCACGGTCCTGGTTGGCACTGAGGAAGTAGGGATGGGCAGGAAAAAAATGCCGTTCCTCCATGTGTCACTGTCAAAAGGTACACTTGCTAGAAGCCCTTCCTAGCAAATCCCACTTGCAACTAATTGGCCATTCCAAGCAGAATGGGGGCTGGAAATGTGTCTTGTTCTAGGTAGTAATGTGCTCAGCTAAGAAAAATCTGTCACTCAGGAAGAAGGCAAGAATAGATACTGAGTAGGCAACTAACAGCCACTCAGATCACCTGAATCAGCAAGGAAGCCAAAAATTAATTGAAATTCAGACAGTATTCTAGGATTCCATCTGCATGTGAATCATGGAAACCCGAGGCTCTTATAGCACTTTTCTGCAGGTCAAAGAGTGCAAAGATTTGAAAACATATTTGAGAATCAAGCCAAAGAATGCAAAGATTTGAAGACATAATTTGAGGAACTTTAGGAGTTTTGTTGTTGTTTCTTGACGACCTTTTGGTATTTTAAAGAAATTTGCTTCTGTCAAGTAAGCTTCATTTCCTGAAACTTGTCAAGATGTTCTCTTATTATATTCCTAATATAAGTTCTTAGAATATGAAGGATGAGAAATACAGCTATCAGGAATGGGGAGGTTGATGCTGGGTCTATAAAGGATTAAACAGTGAAAAGATGGCCCTTTTACACCAATGTGAGCCTCTTTTCTGATAGTTCAGCTTATCCACAGAACTAAGTCGTATCTTGAGAATTTCACACAATTGTAAAAATTGTGTAATATTTGTAAAGCCCACCCCAAAAGGGATTATCTTGTTTCCCTAGCACCACCAGAAGTGGCCTCTTATTGGTAAAGTAGATTCCTCTGCTGCCGCTAAGTCACTTCAGTCATGTCCGACTCCGTGCGACCCCATAGACAGCAGCCCACCAGATTCCGCCGCCCCTGGGATTCTCCAGGCAAGAACACTGGAGTGGGTTGCCATTTCCTTCTCCAAAATCAGATTCCTCTGGCCTTTCCTAAATGGCCAATATGTTTTAGGATGAAGGCTGCCTTGGAAACTTTTCAAGAAAGTCAGAGTCCGGCCATCAGCCAAGCAATTCTGATTTTGGGAACTCATGACAAAAGGACCAGCTATCTCTGTGATTTTCCAGACTTGGCTAATTTAGAATAAAAAGATGGAAACAGTCTCTTAACCATGATTCCAAATCTTCCAATTATGCCAGAAATAAAAATCTGCAGAATTTCCAAGACCTACCATTTTTTGACACTTTACAAATAACATAAGAGCATTTTCAATTTACACTAACTTGGGAAAACAATTATAAGATAGTGCTGAGTTGAGATAAACAGCTCTAGTTCATCTTTAAATAAAATAGTAACCATTTTTTAGAGAGGAGGGGTTTCAGTGTTTTACCATTCTGGAAATAAACAGCATCAACGTTCCTTCTGTTTCAGTGAGCACAGCTGTCTGGGTGGGGACGTAAACATCCCCCAGCCGTGTTGTGAATCCAAACACAACAATGTCAGGCGGCTGTGTGAGAACCAGGAAATGAAGCTGACTACAAATTGTACAAGAACTGATGTAGTCTCATCATCCAATCAAAATGAAATAGGACCTACAAAACAATAAACTTGAGCGTTTTTAGAGTTTAGCCCTTTTCTCAATACACACTTTTCCTAGAAGTGCAAAATACAGATGGAACTCTGTATTATTTTTCTTTCTTTTTTTCCTTATTTCAAGCCACCGGGTCCTGACAGAGAAATCAATAGGTATGTTAGAATGGTTTATTTTAATTATTCAGGGTCTCTAAAGAACAGGAGAGGGGATTCCCTGACCGGCCAGTGGTTAGGACTTGGCACTTTCACTGCTGGGGGCCTGGGTTCCATCCCTGGTCAGGGAACTAAGATGCTGCAAGCCTTGCAGTGCAGCCAAAAATAAAATAATATAAAGAACAGGGAAATATCTTTTAAAATCTTTAAAATTTTCTTATTTGGCTGCATTGGGTCTTAATTGCAGCATGTGGGATCTAGTTCCCTGACCAGGGACTGAACCTGGGCCCCCTGCATTGGGATCTTGGAGTCTTAGCCACTGGACCACCAGGGACGTCCCCAGGAGAGATATCTTAACATGAATTGAGTCACTGTAAAGATAAGGCCTGGGGTAGTCGATGGGAGTCTCTAAAGCACCTGCCACCCAGGTGGGTCCTTAAGGGCACAGGCAAGATGTACTTAATTCAACTCTAGATATGGATATTGGTCAAGCATCTTTGCCACACCAAGTCCCATTGTAGCCCCAGAGACTCAGTGATGATGTGGCCCTGACCTTGAGGAAGCTCACTGTCTCATGAAGAGGAGTGGGCATGCACAGAAAGGCCTCACAGCACTGCAGCGTAAGTACGGCTTAATATAAGGATGACCAGACTGCCTTAGGAGCAGAAAAAAGATGATCTAGGAGAGATCACCAGAGAGAGAATATTTGATATTTAAGTATTTTTTACAAATTACTCCTCTTTTTTTTTTTTGCTGTTGTTTCTTTGGTTACAAAGAAACCTTAACAAACTTTAAGATACAGATTTCTACAGTCAATGCTCTGATCGTAATCAAATGACATTAAACAAAAAATAAAAACGATATTCAAGCTGGGAATGTTCTGTGTCTTGATTGTGGCAATGTTTATCCCAGTAGACACATTTGTCAGAACTCACTGAGCTAGACACTTAAAATGGGTGCATTTTATTGGAAGAAATTCGTTCCCAAATAACTCCAGGATCAAAGCACAAATCAAAACTAAAAAGACATTTGTAGAAAGCAATGAAAAGGAGAGAAGAGCTCAGAGGATTTCCCTGGTGGTCCAGTGGTGAAGACTCCATATTTCCACTGCAGGGAGAATGGGTTCAATCCCTGGTTGGGGGAGGTAAGATATCACATGCCATGTGGGACTGCCCCCCAAATTTTTTTTTTAAAAAGCCCATACACAGGCCCGAGGACATGACTAAGTTGGACTTGGAAGAAAATTCTTGTTCTTAAATGTTTGCATTATTCCAGAAAAAAGAACAGTGGTGAAGGCACTTAGCTTTTAGAAATCCTTATGAAACTCTGTATTAATTTTATTTTTTTATTTTCTATATTTTATGATGTTTTGACTTCTTGAGGGGCCTAGCTGGCCAGGGAGAGACTGCCCCTCTCAGGGCTAATTCCTAAGATAATAACTTAGGAATTGCCTGTGAACACACTTTTCATATGCAGACCAACCAATCCTGAGTCCATTTCCCGAGCCACCTTCTATATCTAACAGTTCAGTTCAGTTCAGTTGCTCAGTCGTGTCCGACTCTTTGCGACCCCATGAATCGCAGCACGCCAGGCCTCCCTGTCCATCACCATCTCCCAGAATTCACTCAGACTCACGTCCATCGAGTGCATGATGCCATCCAGCCATCTCATCCTCTGTCGTCCCCTTCTCCTCCTGCCCCCAATCCCTCCCAGCATCAGAATCTTTTCCAATGAGTCAACTCTTCTCATGAAGTAGCCAAAGTACTGGAGTTTCAGCTTTAGCATCATTCCTTCCAAAGAAATCCCAGGGCTGATCTCCTTCAGAATGGACTGGTTGGATCTCTTTGCAGTCCAAGGGACTCTCAAGAGTCTTCTCCAACACCACAGTTCAAAAGCATCAATTCTTTGGCGCTCAGCTTTCTTCACAGTCCAACTCTCACATCCATACATGACCACAGGAAAAACCATAGCCTTGATTAGACGGACCTTAGTCGGCAAAGTAATGTCTCTGCTTTTGAATATGCTATCTAGGTTGGTCATAACTTTTCTTCCAAGGAGTAAGCGTCTTTTAATTTCATGGCTGCAATCACCATTGGCAGTGATTTTGGAGCTCAAAAAAATAAAGTCTGACACTGTTTCTATTGTTTCCCCATCTCTTTCTCATGAAGTGATGGGACTGGATGCCATGATCTTCGTTTCTGAATATTGAGCTTTAAGCCAACTTTTTCACTCTCCTCTTTCACTTTCATCAAGAGGCTCTTTAGTTCTTCTTCACTTTCTGCCATAAGGGTGGTATCATCTGCATATCTGAGGTTATTGATATTTCACCCGGCAATCTTGATTCCAGCTTGTGTTTCTTCCAGTCCAGCATTTCTCATGATGTACTCTGCATATAAGTTAAATAAGCAGAGTGACAATATACAGCCTTGATGTACTCCTTTTCCTATTTGGAACCAGTCTGTTGTTCCATGTCCAGTTCTAACTGTTGCTTCCTGACCTGCAGACAGATTTCTCAAGAGGCAGGTCAGGTGGTCTGGTATTCCCATCTCTTTCAGAATTTTCCACAGTTCATTGTGATCCACACAGTCAAAGGCTTTGGCATAGTTAATAAAGCAGAAATAGATGTTTTTCTGGAACTCTCTTGCTTTTTCCATGATCCAGCGGATGTTGGCAATTTGATCTCTGGTTCTTCTGCCTTTTCTAAAACCAGCTTGAACATCAGGGAGTTCACGGTTCATGTATTGTTGAAGCCTTGCTTGGAGAATTTTGAGCATTACTTTACTAGCGTGTGAGATGAGTGCAATTGTGCGGTAGTTTGAGCATTCTTTGGCATTTCCTTTCTTTGGGACTGGAATGAAAACTGACCTTTTCCAGTCCTGTGGCCACTGCTGAGTTTTCCAAATTTGCTGACATATTGAGGGCAGCACTTTCACAGCATCATCTTTCAGGATTTGAAAGAGCTCAACTGGAATTCCATCACCTCCACTAGATTTGTTCATAGTGATGTTTTCTAAGGCCCACTTAACTTCACTTTCCAAGATGTCTGGCTCTAGATGAGTGATCCCACCATCATGATTATCTGGGTCATGAAGATCTTTTTTGTACAGTTATTCTATGTATTCTTGCCACCTCTTCTTAATATCTTCTGCTTCTGTTAGGTCCATACCATTTCTGTCCTTTATCGAGCCCATCTTTGCATGAAATGTTCCCTTGGTAGCTCTAATCTTCTTGAAGAGATCTCTAGTCTTTCCCATTCTGTTCTTTTCCTATATTTCTTTTCATTGATCGCCGAAGAAGGCTTTCTTATCTCTTCTTGCTGTTCTTTGAAACTCTGCATTCAGATGCTTATATCTTTCCTTTTCTCCTTGGCTTTTCACTTCTCTTCTTTTCACAGCTATTTGTAAGGCCTCCCCAGACAGCCATTTTGCTTTTTTGCATTTCTTTTCCATGGGGATGGTCTTGATCCCTGTCTCCTGTACAATGTCACGAACCTCATTCCATAGTTCATCAGGCACTCTATCAGATCTAGGCCCTTAAATCTATTTCTCACTTCTACTGTATAATTGTAAGGGATTTGATTTAAGTCATACCTGAATGGTCTAGCGGTTTTCCCTACTTTCTTCAATTTAAGTCTGAATTTGGTAATAAGGAGTTCATGATCTGAGCCACAGCCAGCTCCTGGTCTTTTTTTTTTTGTTGACTGTATAGAGCTTCTCCATCTTTGGCTGCAAAGAATATAATCAATCTGATTTCGGTGTTGACCATCTGGTGATGTCCATGTGTAGAGTCTTTTGTGTTGTTGGAAGAGGGTGTTTGCTATGACCAGTGCATTTTCTTGGCAAAACTCTATTAGTCTTTGCCCTGATTCATTCTGCATTCCAAGGCCAAATTTGCCTGTTACTCCAGGTGTTTCTTGACTTCCTACTTTTGCATTCCAGTCCCCTATAATGAAAAGGACATGTTTGTTGGGTGTTAGTTCTAAAAGGTCTTGTAGGTCTTCATAAAACCGTTTAACTTCAGCTTCTTCAGCATTACTGATTGGGGCATAGACTTGGATAACCGTGATATTGAATGGTTTGCCTTGGAAACGAACAGAGATCATTCTGTCGTTTTGAGATTGCATCCAAGTACTGCATTTCGGACTCTCTTGTTTACCATGATGGCTACTCCATTTCTTCTACGGGATTCCTGCCTGCAGTAGTAGATATAATGGTCATCTGAGTTAAATTCACCCATTCCAGTCCATTTTAGTTTGCTGATTCCTAGAATGTCGACATTCACCCTTGCCATCTCTTGTTTGACCACTTCCAATTTGCCTTGATTCATGGACGTGACATTCCAGGTTCCTATGCAATATTGCTCTTTACAGCATCCGACCTTGCTTCTATCACGAGTCACATCCACAGCTGGGTATTGTTTTTGCTTTGGCTCCATCCCTTCATTCTTTCTGGAATTATTTCTCCACTGATCTCCAGTAGCATATTGGGCACCTAATGACCTGGGGAGTTCCTCTTTCGGTATCCTATCATTTTGCCTTTTCATAGTGTTCATGGGGTTCTCAAGGCAAGAATACTGAAGTGGTTTGCCATTCCCTTCTCCAGTGGAAGAGGCTCTGTCAGACCTCTCGGCCATGACCCGCCCGTCTTGGGTTGCCCCGCAGGCATGGCTTGGTTTCATTGAGTTAGACAAGGCTGTGGTCCTAGTGTGATTAGATTGACTAGTTTTCTGTGAGTATGGTTTCAGTGTGTCTGCCCTCTGATGCCCTGTTGCAACACCTACCATCTTACTTGGGTTTCTCTTACTTTGGGCGTGGGGTATCTCTTCACGGCTGCTCCAGCAAAGCACAGCTGCTGCTTCTTACCTTGGACGAGGGGTATCTCCTTACCGCTGCGTTCCTGACCTTCAACGTGGGATCTAGGCCCCACCCGGTCCTCGGGATGCTCCTCCGGGCCTCCAGCCCTGGCCTCGGGCGTGGGTGGCTCCTCCCAGCTGCCGCCCCTGGCCTCGGGCTTGGGGTGGCTCCTCAGGATCACCGCCCTTGGCCTCCGGTGCGAGGTGGCTTCTCCCGGCCGCCCCTGACCTCGGACGCAGGATAGCTCCTGCCGTCGCAGCCTGGCACTCTAGGCCGCTGCCCCTTACCTCGGACCTGGGGTAGCTCCTCTCGGCCACGCTTAGTGCACCAGCTCTCGCAGCCGCCTGCGCTTAGTGCGCCAGCTCTCCGATCCTGAAATGTTTCTCCTACTCTGCCTGCCTTTCCCACAGAAAACACAGTAGAGACCTTAGCCTATGTGTTCCTATCACTCCTTTCTGTCTGCTGACGGATGCTTACCCATGTGGCCCAGTGTGGTCTGGCATGACCTCTCCCTTTGGGAAATGCAAGTAATAAAAATCTTCCTTTGGTGACAATAGATATGCTATCATAAAGTCACCTCTATCGCTTAAAATTTCTTGGGTACCAATATAGATACAAAGCCCCATCCACTAGTGTTTCAGAGCATGGTACTAAATGCAGATGTAAGTCTCAGTTCTTTGTCCATTATCCACTTAGCCGGGCCCAGTCTGTGCAGTTGGATAAATACGACATCTGGCAGGGGAAAAATACTTTCCCAAGTATGTAAGTATCAGAAAAATCTCACCTCACAAGACTCCAATACAGTTGTGCCCTGACTTTCCTCTTACTATGAGAACAAAAGGGAAGTTTCTTCCACACAACATAACTCTCCTACCCAGGATGCAGGATTCAGATTCACCTTCTCACCCCCTGCCTGGACCATGCGGCGTCCCAGACTCATGCAGCAGTGACCAATGGCAGCTGTGGGCCACGTCTGACCCACAGATGGATCTTACTTGGCTGTCATATGTTTAAGTAAATTTAAGTCAACATTTTAAAGTCATGAAATTTCATACAAAAATCTAGATTTCCAGCTTCTTTTAAAATCTGAAAGCTTGTGTGGTGCTGGCCTGTTTTCCCGCCTGGCCACCACCAGCTGCAGCCAAGGTGAGTGCGACACTTAACTGGGGCTTGTCCTCTGCAACCCCCAATGCTCCACTGGTTCAGAACACGGACAGCAAGTGTCAGTGGCCATTTAACCTTGGGCTGGCTCAGTTTATCTCATACTAGAGGTATTCTTCTGTACCTTCAAGGGCCTCAGATAAAGGGCTTTGGAACAAGACACTGCCTGGGTCCAAACCCTGGGCCTCCTGTTGTCATGAGTTTGACCTCAGGCAGTTTTGCTCATCAGCTTATGCCTCAGTAACCTCGTCACTGAAAGGAAGACTAAGAATAGCACCTACCTGGCAGAGTGGTTGTGAGGATAAAAGATTTAAAAGCACTTAAAATGATGTCAAAGTGGCACAAAATAAGAGTACAGGATATTAGCTTTTAAAATCCATGTTTTTATTCAAAATTGAGTCAGGAGGAGCAGGGAGGCGGGGCAGAATGAACTGAGAAGACTCAGCTTAAGACACATATTTAAAAACACTGAAAAAATGTTTCTTGGTAGAATGAATAAAACTAACCCCTCCCCCCCAGGAGTTGAGCAGGGAAATCACCAGCCAGCTTCACTCTGTCACTGCTTGTCTGGACTCTAGGGGCAGAGCCATTTAATGGAGCCCAGCTTCAGGCTTTCTGGTCCCTGGTCCAATGTGTGAGCTCTTTCCAGAGTATTCTTCCCAGAGAAAGCTCTACTCATTTCCCCCACCTTTAAAGGAGTCAGCTTGCCTAATCTGGCAGCAAGGTCCCCTGTGATCACTGCCTCATCACTTCCTTTCTGTAGGTTGCATTTCAGCCAGATGACCAACTGACCATCTCCCCAGATAAACCATCAAACATCTCCTGAAGTAACAACAGAACACCTCCCACTCCGACAGTGCTTGAGGCCACCTCTGGGTCTAGTCCCTGTCATATTCTTCCTGTCCTCCACACAGATGGGTCAGATCCAGTCCATCCTCCAGCTTTGACACAGAGAGCTTCTTCTTTATGAAACTGTCTTAATCGTTCCACTTGAAAATATGCTTGCTCTCTAAACTCCCTTGGCTTTTTCTGTTACAGCACTTCACACTTTATTCACTGAATTGAAGTTAAATGTATATGTCTCTTCTTTTTCTCACTAAACTGTAAAATTCCTGAGAGCATTCTTTATTTCTCAAAGCACCAATCACAGAAAAATGCATTTAACCTGAAATTAACTAAGAGACTGGAGGACTTTTTTTTTCCTCTTTTGAAAATATCTCCTAAGAGATAATCTGGTTTTGGTACAACACAGAATTCAGCTAACAGTGACAGCCTCTTTCGATTTCCCAGAAAAGCAGTGGAAGGTGAGTCATGGGCGGTGGAGATGGGGAAGCTGGTGTGGAGGAAAGGAAAGGAAAGGAAAATACAACACATTCAAGATTCAAGTGATTGCCAGAACTGGAATTAATTTTCAGGGATGTCAAGATAAGTTGGACTGGATGCAGAAACATAAATCCTGGTGCACAAATGCAAGGCTACTTGAAACAGAGTAAACCCACCCACCAAGAAGAAAGTGGGAAGCTGTGATGAGAAAATAGAACTAAGGAATTCCCTGGAAGTCTAGTGGTTAGGACTTCAAGATCTCACTGCCTAAAGTCCAAGTTTGATTCCTAGTTGGGGAAACAAAAGTCTTAAAAACTGAGGAGTACAGCAAAAAAAAAAAAAAAAAACCCTACTCTTAAAAGTAAGAACATAAAAAGGATGGACCAACAACCAGGGAATAAATTAAGGAAGCTGTCAGTAAAATAACATTCCTTTCAAAATAAAAGTGAAGATGCAAATATATCAAAAAGCTAAGATTGCTGGGATTATGTCTTCCCCCCAGGCCGATTTGTAATTTCTAGCTTTTCTAGGACTGCTTCTATAAAAATAAAAAAATAACTACAATTACCTGTCTTAAAAGTTTTATGAAATACAAAATGAAGTGACATTAGATCTCATATTGCCCATTAGAATAGAACTTTTAACTACCTATTTTATTTATAGTTAGCATTTATTAAGCACTTACTATGGCTCAGCAGTAAAGAATCTACCTGCAATGCAGGAGATGCAAGTTTGACCTGTGGGTCAGGAAGATTCCCTGTAGGAGGAAATGGCAACCCACTCCAGTATTCTTGCCTGGAAAATCCCATGGGCAGAGAAGCCTGGTGGACTAGAGTCCATGGGGTCACAAAGAGTCAGACACGACTGAGAGAATGAGCACATGCACACGCATACAAACACACACATGCACTGAATAATACACTGTGATCTATTATCACCTCAGTTTGTCTTCATGTCATACAATTTACTTTTAGGAAACTGAGGTTTGGCAAAATTAAATAACTTGCTTCAGGTCCCACAGGTAGGAAATGGAAGAGACCAGTTTCACCTAGACACCTTGGATCCATTCCATGGCTTGTTTGAACCACCAGGTATATGCTCATATGGTTCTGCAGGGGGCGCTGGGAAACACTCGCACGCTGCTGCAGGAAAAATATATGTTAACAACCATTCCAGAAAGCAATTGTGCAGTGAATGTCAAGGGTTTGAAAAATGTTCACATTCTTTGCAAGTAATAACATTAAGAATATATGCTGAGGAAATAAGCTGAGATTCTCCAAAATTTATGAATAGGGTGTTCACAGCATCATTGTTTATTACAGTGAGAAAATGTGAACAGAAAGCTGAGCGCTGAAGAATTGATGCTTTTGAACTGAGGTGTTGGAGAAGACTCTTGAGAGTCCCTTGGACTGCAAGGAGATCCAACCAGTCAACCCTAAAGGAAATCGTCCTGAATATTCATTGGAAGGACTGATGATGAAGCTGAAGCTCCAACACTTTGGTCATCTGATGCAAAGAACAAACTCACTGGAAAAGACTCTGATGCTGGGAAAGATTAAAGGCAGGAGGAGAAGGGGACAACAGAGGATGACAGGGTTGGATGGCATCTCCGACTCAATGGACATGAGTTTAAGCAAGCTCCAGGAGTTAGTGATGGACAGGGAAGCCTGGCATGCTGCAGCCATGGAGTCACAAAGAGTCAGACACGACTGAGCAACTCAACTGAACTGATACCCTACTCTGTCCCCAAAATCATCATAGATATTTGTTTATGTTAATATGGTTTCCCAGGTGGCTCAGTGGATAAAGAATCCACCTGCAATGCAGGAGACGTGGGTTCAATCCCTGGGTCGGAAAGATCCCCTGGAGGAGGGCATGGCAACCCTCTCCAGTATTCTTGCCTGGAAAATCCCATGGATAGAGGAGCCTCGTGGTCTACACTCCATGGAGTCACAAAGAGTCAGACAGGACTGAGCAACTGAACTGAACTGATACGTCAAAGAAGCGTGTGTGTGTGTTCAGTTGCTCAGTCGTGTCCAACTCTTTGCAACCCCATGTACTGTAACCCGCCAGGTTCCTCTGT
This sequence comes from Oryx dammah, assembly GCF_014754425.2. NCBI lineage: Eukaryota > Metazoa > Chordata > Mammalia > Artiodactyla > Bovidae > Oryx > Oryx dammah. The sequence continues at coordinate 54,870,529 of NW_024070203.1, forward strand.
ACATGGGAGTCCCCAGGCAAGAATTGTGGAGTGGGTTGCCAATTCCTCCTCCAGGGGATCTTCCCAACCCAGGGATCAAACTCGCGGCTCTTGTGTCTCCTGCACTGACACCTGGATTCTTTACCACTAGCACCACCTGAAAAATAAAATGAACATTTCCCAGTTGTATCTGACTCTTTTCCACCCCATGGACTATAGCCTGCCAGGCTATTCTTTCCATGGAATTCTCCAGGTAAGAATACTGGAGTGGATTGCCATTCCCTTCTCCAGGGAATCTTCCTGACCCAGGGATTGAACCTGGGTCTCCTGTACTGCAGGCAGATTCTTTACCATCTGAGCTTTCAGCGCCACCTGGGAAGATATGTCAAAGAAGGGAAACAGTTAAACGAATGATAGTGTTTCCATTTAAAATGATTTTCAAAGACTTCAATGACATGGAAAAATATTAAATAAAAGAAGTGAACTATGAAATCTAATTTCATATAATTCTGTTTTGTAAATATACAGAAATCTATTTATATTTACATGTATAGAAAAAGAACTAGGAGGAACATCACCTAGCTGGCATTCATTGCAATGAGATTAGAGATATTTTTAAAAATTTTTCTGTGCTTTTCATATTTATTATGATAAATACATTATTTCATTTTCATAAAAATAAATTTTCTTATACAAGACTCTTTAAAAGCCTGATTTATATTCAACTTTCTGGATTGCACCTGTTGCTTCAAAAACACCTTTATTTAAAAGGAATGTTTTCAGATTTTCCCCTGGAGAAGAAAATGGCAACCCACTTCAGTACTCTTGCCTAGAAAATTCCATGGATGGAGGAGCCTCATAGACTACAATCCATGGGGTCGCAAAGAGTCAAACACGATTTAGCAACTTCACTTTCCTTTCCTTTTTCATATTTTAGTTAATCCCCAAAATATTTAAGTAAATTTTAAGCTTTCCATATGAACCATGTTAACATTAACAATGTAATATAATAAATATAATCACATAGAACCCCCAAATTAAAATGTAATCACTGCTGGACAAAAAATTAGAAAATTGTTTTTATCTGCTGCAAAGGTCTGTTTATCTTGAATCCAACCGACTGGAAAACTAAGATAAACATAATTATTCCATGCTGTACAATTGAAGGGTAATTACTGTTCATAATAATGACTCAAAGGCGTTACAAGACCCTGAAATGTCGTCTAAGCCCCCAAAGAAATATTGCATTGCAATGCACTGCATTGCCTAGCTTCGTCATTAAGACTGTTTTATTGTTCTGGATTCTAAGAAAATTGACTAACCTACATTTGGCAGGTACAGTTACTTTCAGTAAGCTACAATTATCTATCAATGAGAATGCCCTATTCCTCCATGCTTTTGAATAAACCGGAGTGCACTATATATTCATCAAAATTTGTTTGGAAAAAAATGAGGAGTAGGAAATGCCTCTGAGCTCTTTAAGTTTACCTTGACGACAGGGGGTAGGGGAGGAGGCTAGGAGTCACAAAAACAGAGCCTATATGGGATTGGTAAAAGGAGAAAGAAACCCTGCAGGTGGTTCAAGAGTAGCCGGGAAGATTCCTGTCTAAAGATAATGCGATGTTGGAACTGCCAAGTTCCATTAGCAAAAGTGGGTGAAGGGAAACTTCAGCACAACTGCTAAAAAGAGGTCAGAAGCCAGTAGAATTTTGGCAAACTCGGAGCTTGGAGCAAGACCTGCTGTGGGAACTGCCGGATGCTCCCGGCAAAGGACAGTGGTAGCAAGAACCTTTCTTCTCAGTGTTCCCTGGTGGGAACACAGTGCACTGCCCTCCTGAGAACAGAAAACACGACCGCAGGGCTTCAGGTTTGCAGTCAGCACTCTGAGCAGCGATCACCCATGTTGTCCTTCCAAAGAGCTTCTTTGGGCTTCCCCAAATCACATGGTGGCTGCCTGGGACCCCGCTGGGGAGGAAAGAACTGTGCTGAACTCAGTTGACACAGAGAAGCTGAAGGCTGGCAAGCAGTACTCAGCAGTGGTGGTATTTACCAAGAGCCACAGAGAGAATGGCAAGTTAGCTAGCATCACATCAGACATGTGGCTTTTAGATCCACCCATGGACAGACCATGGTTGACCAAAGGCGGCTGTACCTGTCCATGGAAATAATTGCTATTGTACCAGAAAATCCATGAAGCCATTGGCTAAAGTAATGTGTCCATCTAGAGCTGTGCTGCCCAGGCACATAGTCTCACGTGGCTATTTAAATTAATTAAAATTAAATATAATTAAAATTTCATTTCCTCAGTCACTGCAGCCACATTTGAAGTGCTCAGAAGCCACATGTGACTGGTGGCTGCTGTGTTGGACAATGCAGATATAGAAACACTCCCTTCATCAAAGGAAGTTCGGCTGAACTTACACTGAAGCCAATGTTAATATATCAACAGAGCGAAATACAAGAGGCTTATGAGTTTCTAAGACAAGATTGTTGGCTGTGTGTGCTCAGTCTTGTCTGACTCTGCGGCCCCATGGATTGTAGCCCGCCAGGCTCCTCTGTCCATGGGATTCTCCAGGCAAGAATACTGGAGTGGGTTGCCATTTCCTCTTCCAGGGGATCTTTCTAACCAGGAATCAAACCCACATCCCTTTCATCTCCTGCATTGGCAGGTGGATTCTTCTCCAACTGAGCCACCTGGGAAGCCCAAGACAAGATATTAATATGAGAACTTAATAAATATTTGTGCTTGCACCTAGTTGCTTTGAGCTAAGCCCCTCGGACCTTCAGGTGTACCAATTTATCCTCCTTTTGCTGAGAATGTTTGAGAAGTATCCCACAGTGGTCAGTCAGCACCTAGAACACTGCATCTAGCATGCCTTACATACTGTGTATTGGTTTCATGAACCAGAGGAGAAGCCAAATTTCGAGATTGAGACTATTCTCTTGGACGCCTCCTGCTTCTAAGCAGCTTCTTGCTCAAAAGTAATAATTAGCTATTCTCAGAAGCAGAAAAGTGAGTTCAGTATTCTTTTTTACTCTCAGGTGTTCAAGACCCAGCAGTTATCCTTCCCCTTCCATCCTTTGGCTGAGCCACATAAACTGGTGGGAGAATCACAGACAAGATGGCCCAGTTCCCGTCAGCATGAAAACAGGTAAAAAAGGGGGCAAATGTTTGTAATTCAAGGGTTCTTTCCAGAGTAATTTTAGCATTTATTAGTCATTGTGTGCTCTAGAATACATGGGTGTCTCTGAGGACCTTGTGCTTCCTGTGGCTGTTTTAACCTCCACCCCACCTTGGTGAGATTCAAGCAGCTCTAGAAGAATGCTCTCTAGCTCAACAATTGAATATCTTAGGCACAATAAGTCGATCTTTAAAAAAAAAAATGAGGCTGAAAGTCAAACCTTGTCAAATAAATCAGACATTTTATAGTGTTGTTCTGATTACATACAATTCCCACAAGAAGGGAAGTACCTTTAAAATAAGGACTATTCAATACTAGTACAGGATTTCCTCTCGTTGTTGATAATTTCCTCCTAACAGAAGACATGACACAGTCCAAACCAAATTCAAAGGAGGTGTCCAGAGACGACAGGGCATCTATGTTCCATGGGGAACATTGTTCAGGCTAATTGATGTTTTCCTTACAAAGCCACAGTGAGTGGAACTATTTTTATCCAGAACAGATAGGTTCCTGCTTAAAGGTATGATTCGCTCACCCCAACTCGTTCTATATTTAGTCAGAATCACAACGTGTCCCCTGGAGAAGGAAATGGCAACCCATTCCAGTATTCTTGCCTGGAGAATTCCATGCACAGAGGAGCCTGGGGAGCTACATTTCATGGGGTTGCAGAGTCGGACAGGACTGAAGTGACTTAGCATGCATGCAGGCGTGACATGTACCTTTTCAAAGTGAAAGTTTCCATGAAATGTAAGAAACAATAGGCAAATGTACAAGCCAAACTGTGTTCTCACTCAGCAGGCAAACCTTTACCAGCCACGGAGTTTTGAATTGTGGAAATTCTGGTCCAGTCATCTTACTTTCAATGGATTCTATCTTCTCAGCAGGAGTGATGCCCAGAAAATGGTCCTCAACTATTGTGAATTTAAATATCTTCCTCTTTGCTAGGACAATGACACGTTATCTACAAATCCACTGAAATTACCTGTAGAGGCTGATGCCTTTAGTTATACATGGTCAAGTTCTCTAAACAGACAGTAAACCTTGATTCTTGTATATACAATGGCAGTAAATCAGTAAGCACATTTTGGCAGAACATTTTTCCAATTTCCTCCCTTTGGTCAGAGAGGCACAATCCAACCTCACAATCTGGCAAGACTTTCTAGAAGTAAATTAAGGTTAGCCTTTTGTCCAGTTATGTAAACATACCTAATGAAGAAGGTGGTTCTTACATTAGGATGAATTAGATCAAAGCTATGACTGTAAAAAATGAAACTGCCCAGAAGGGAGAAAATGTAACAAAAGAGTAGTAGGAAACTTTTAAGGGCCTTAAGGACTTCTGGAATTTTAGCCTGAGAACTTCACACAAGGGGAGGACATGAGTCAGCATAGCCCAGAGCTCACCTACAAGCATTTAAGAAATGCATATACAAAGAATAATTCATTATAGTGAATAATCTAATCTAATTAATTGTCACAATAATATTACATGTTTCCCAGGTCACATCAGCAATCTGATGGCTAAAGTAAATTCACAGCAAGAGCAACAATAACACTATTTCTTTGGCTTCATTTTTTCCCGCTACCATGTATATAAAAGGTAAGAAGGTGGACTCATAATTCAGAGAGATCAGGTTAGAATTCCTGTCTCAATACTCACTAGCTGTGTGCGAGTCCTGGGCATGTAGTTTACTTGCTCTGGAGACTCTTTCCTCATTGGCAGAGCAATTATAATCATGGAGCCTACTTTACTGTGATGTGAACATTAAATGAGCCTGGGTGTGGATAGCTGAACGTGCTAATCTTACACTGCTAATAAACGATTGTGTTCAGTCACTTGTCATGTCTGACTCTGCAACCCTACGGACTGTGGCCCGCCAGGCTCCTCTGTGTATGGGATTTCCCAGGCAAGAATATTGGAGTGGGTTGTCATTTCTTCTCCAAGGGATCTTCCTGACCCAGGGATCAAACCTGTGTCTCCTACATTGTGACAGATTTTTTTTTTTTACTGCTGAGCCACCAAGGAATCCCATTATAAACAATTACATTATCATTAATGTATATAATTAACCTATTGCCATCGTTATCATCATTATACTGTCGTTGTCGTCTTGCACTCATTGTGGTGGTTACTCTCAAGCCCAGTTCCCCACGGCTAGCTTCTTTCAGTGGCCCAGGGATAGCTCACAAGTTCTTCTGGCATCAAGATGACATTTTCCTTTTCTCCTATTTAGCCGCTGCTACCAAAGTTGTCCGCACCACCTCAAAGCTGACAAGACCACAGAAGCGTCACGGCTTCCCTACATCCTTTCCAGACCCTTTGTGCTCAGAAGGCTTCCTTCTGAGGCTGAGATAGCTGAAGAGTAGGGAACAGGGAGAGCTGGTTCTATTCTCCATCAGCTTTGACAGTGACCTCTGGAGAAATTACCCTTCATACCCAATCACCCTGGGCTGTAGCTCACCTTGGGGTTCTCAGTGCCATTACAAACATGTTGGTGAGATGCCTCTTTAATTTTCAGGACTCTATTGTAGGTCCTGGCATGGGTCCTTGGGGACTGAGCTGGAAGAAAGTCTAGATGACAGACATCATGCTGTCTTCAAACAACCCAGCCTCCCAGCCCACTCCCCAGACCCCCAGCCCTTGCCAGCCGTGTTCCAAGGTGGCTTGTGCTTGTCCTTGTCAGTTACTTCTTCCCTCGAGTTCTTCCCTCAAATCACCTGAGTCCTTCCTGTGACTACTATCACCCAGATAAGAACAAACCTGACTCATCCTTGGGCAGAGTTAGCCTGGAGACTCAGACTGAGGACTGTCTCCCCCACCCAGACCTGCTGCAGAAGTAAAGAGTGATGGATCAAATCCTGAATTCTTTGGCCAAAATATTGCAAAGATTTTGTAGGGCCCAAAGTTTATAAATCTGAGGGCCACTTAAAATGCACAAAACAGTGTATCTTTACAAACTTTACATGAGCGCAGGCAAACACACTGCCACAGCCCTCCCAGGTTTCAAAAGGGACCCGTGCTTGTGGAGGGCCGTGAAGTCCCCTCTCTGATTTTTCCTGTGGTTCTCACTGCCAAGTGCCTTCGTGTGTTACATGCTTGTGGCAATCCCAGGGTAAACAGACAGAAGTGTAAACAGAAACGCTGGGTCATTCAGGTGACTATCCTAAAGCTGCAGACAGTCCTGTAAGAAAAGGGAGACACGTACCCCCTCCACTTCGTCAACTCCGATGATGGGAGGCCGACCATTAACACACCCACAAGTAACGAACTTGTGCCATTTTAACTTGATTTGGCCCAATGCTCCTCACTGTTTGGTCAGCTGGGGCTTTTCTTTTTGTTTGTTAATTTTGAATTTAATTCTTTTGCTGTTACATATGCTGAGAAATGATCTTTTTCATCCCATTGCCCTGAGCATCCTTGGAGGTCCCCCCCTCCACCTCCCACTGCACCCGAGAGGGGAGGAGTGGAGTATTGTTTTGTTTTGTTCCTAAACTCTGCAAATAATAGAAGAAATGATATTGTTTGCATTGGGTGCACCTGCTTCCCTAAACCGGGGTGAGGCGGTTTGTTGTTTTTTTTTTTCCTCTCCACCCCCACTCTCCTTTTATCTCCTGTGCCTGCTTTGTTGTTTGGTGGGAATGTAAGTGACTCCTGCTTTCTTAGGGAACTTCCTATCCCAGGGAATTCAGAGAGTCTCCCCAGGGGCGCCCTGAGGCCGTATTGTTTTATTCCCCACCCCCACCCCACTCCCATTCCACAAGAACCACATAAACATGCACCCAGACGTAGAAGATGTTTGTATAAAGGAGCAAAAGAAACGCAGTCCCAAAAAGGTTTCCTGCCTGTGTGCTGTGTGTGTGTGAGTGTGTTTTTACACACATATGTGCACGTTACAAAAAAAAAAAAAAAAGGAAACCTGTATGGTTTTCTACAGGCATTCTCTTTAATCTTGAATACAACAGAATTAAATACAGGATTTTCTTCTCCTGCTTCCTTTGTTTTTCTCCAAGTTACAAGATAGCCCCAGGTGATCAGCAGCTCCTCCTCTTTGTCCCATGACCTTCTATCCCCAGGACACATCTCTGCCCCTAGTTGGGGGGTCAGTGGACAGTGCCTATCACAAAGCTCACGGTGGGTGCAGGGAGAAAGGCACTCAGCCCAGCTAGTTCTATTTGTGAGTCTCTGGGTAATGGAGAACATACCCTGCTTCGCCTGTGTACCCCCAGCCTCTGGCAAAGAGCCTCACACATAGAACATTCTCAGTAAATATTTGCAGAATGAATGTTGCATGATGTGACTTTGGGCAAGCCACTTCACAGCTCTGGCTCTGGTTTCCTCTTCCATAAAGAAGACGGTATTCTTGCCTGAAAAATCCCATGGACCGAGGAACCTGGCAGGCTACATACAGTCCAAAGGGCTGCAGAGTCGGACACAACTGAGTGACAGGGCACACACTCACATATAAGATGGTCGATGTCTCGAATTTTTTCTAATGCTATTGTGATTCTCTCTAAAATGGATTTGGCTTTATCTCTTTATAATACTTAGGATTAGATGGGTGTAACAGAAAAAAAATGTTAAGTAGTGTCTTAGATAAGAAATTCTCCTCTCATGTAAAAGAAGTCCAAAGGTGGGCTGTTTGGGGCTCCAAGATGTCACTGGAGACTCAGGCTGCCATCTTTCTGTCTTGTCATCCTCAGTCCAAGAGAGATGCTGTGGTCAGTGGCCTCTATGTCCTCCTTCTAGATGAGCAGGAGGAGAAAGTGTGGGAAGACCAAGGGCCCCCTTCGCAGCCAGCCCCAGTGAACCAATGTCCTAGAAATCTCACTCACCATTCTGCTTAAATCTCATTGGCCAGAATTGAGTCACATGGCCAACCCTACTTGCAAGGAAGTACATACATTCTTTCAGCTGGACACAATATTGCCCCAGATAAACACCAGGGTTATATTACTAAGGAAGAAAAGGAGAATGGACATTGGTGTCAAGTAGCAATCTTGCTACCTTATTCAACATTGTTTGGCCTGATTTCATCCTGAAGTAGCTGTTCCACTTTTAAACTACCTCCCCCTATGTTTTTGAGATCTTCAAGGTTTCCCAAATCCTGATGACATTTTCACTAGTCCTTGAAAAAATGAGCAAGAGAATTCGTATTTTTCAAATGCTAAATTTATAATTAAATGTATTTGGCTAAAAGGACTACCCTTTATTTGGTGATTATTTTCATTTTTTTCTCTCACATGAAAACCGGCTTTCTTTCATGAAATGTTGCATATGGAAGAAGATAGTTTGTTTTTACTTTGAAAAGTAGAGATTTTGAACTCTGTCAGTGACCTGAGTTTTTGTAAATTGGTTTTTTTATACTGAAGTGTAATTGATTTAGAATGTTGTGTTAATCACTGCTGTATGGCAAAGTGAATCAGTTTTACATATGTGTATATATATTTTATATTCTCTTCCATTATGATTTATCTCAGGATATTGAATATAGCCCCCTCAGCTATATGCTGGACCTTGTTGTTCACCCATTCTATGTATAATATTTTGCATCTATAACCCCTAACTCCCAGTCCACCCTCCCCCACCCCCTCTCCCCTGATAACCACAAGCCTGTTCTCTGTGTCCATGACTCTGTTTCTGTTTTACAGATAGGTTCATTTGTGTCGTATTTTAGATTCCACATATGAGTGATATCATATGGTGTTTGTCTTTCTCTTTCTGACTTACTTCACTTAGTGTGATAATCTCCAGGTCTGTCCATATGGCTGCTGCTGCTGCTGCTGCTAAGTCGCTTCAGTCGTGTCCGACTCTGTGCAACCCCATAGACGGCAGCCCATGAGGCTCCCCCGTCCCTGGGATTCTCCAGGCAAGAACACTGGAGTGGGTTGCCATTTCCTTCTCCAATGCATGAAAGTGAAAAGTGAAAGTGAAGTCACTCAGTTGTGTCCGACTCTTAGTGACCCCATGGACTGCAGTCTACCAGGCTCCTCCGTCCATGGGGTTTTTCAGGCAAGAGTCCTGGAGTGGGGTTCCATTGCCTTCTCTGCCATATGGCTGCAAATGGCATTATTTCATTATTTTTTATGGATGAGTATGAAAATTGGTTTTGTAAATAATGAAAGTTTAGTTCTCTCCCCAGACTTCCTCATCTAAGGACAGAGGGTTGAGAACAGTAGACTAGAAACACTTTAGGTAGGACCGTCTGTACCCCATCAATAATAGTACAGAAGTGGAGAACAGGGGCATAGTTCATTCAAGAGGGACATAAGGGACTTCCCTGATGGTTCAGTGGTTGGGACTCCGAGCTCTCAAGGCAGGGGGCCAGGGTTGGATCCCTGGTAGGAGAACTGGATCCTGCATGGTGCAGCTAGGACCTAGTGCAGCCAAATAAATTTGAAAAAAAAGAAAAGAAAAAGAGGAACATAAACCTTCACAAATCATTTTCTTCATTTTTTGTAATTGAAGTACGGATGGTTTAAAACATTGAGTCAGTTTCACGTGTACAGCACAGTGATTCAGTCATACATATATTTTTTTCTGATTAATATATGCACACTACTATATATAAAATAGATAACCAGTTAGGACCTACTACATAGCACAGGTAACTCTACTCAATATTTTGTAATAACCTATAAGGAAAAAGAATCTGAAAAAGAATCTAAACCTTCTCAGCTCTCGATATCAAGGCAACCTTGTAAGAGGGAGGCCCTCAGTATATAGAAACCAGAGTCTGGTTCCTGAACTCTGCCTGCCAGAGTTCAAATACCACCCCCAGAATGTACCAGCTGAGTAATATTAAACAAGTTACTTAACCTCTTGATGACCAACTTTTTTAATCTATAAAATGAGAATAATAATCGAATCTCTCTTAAAGAAATTTTTCTGAGAATTAAATTAGAAAATACATGGAAAGAGCTTAGCATGCACCTAATACATAGGACAGAGTTCAAAAATGCCACCTATTACCATAGGATGTGATTCACCTGTGAAGAACTAAAAACCCAAAATTATTAATGGCTTGAACACAGAAATGTTTGTCTTTCATGCAATACAAGTCCAGAGGCAGCCAGTCCGGAGCACAACTGGAGTAGCAGTTCCTCGTACACCAGGGGCCAGCTCTTTCTTTTTGCTCCACCATCCTCAGCTTGTTACGTACTTGTAAAAAGTGTGCATATGCTCCAGCCATCACATACACACTCAAGAGGAAAAAAAGACAGAAGGTTGCACCTCTATCTTTACTCTCAAAACTCCTGCACAGCACTTCTGATTATAATACCTTGAGCCAAGTTTAGTCCTCTGATGACACCTAGCTAAAGTGGGGGTTTCAGATGCGGGGCATGGCGGTCCTGCGTACAAATTGAGATCCCGTTAATTAAAAAAGGAGAGAATGAGGGACTTACTTGGTGGTCCAGGAGTTAAGAATCTGCCTTCCAATGCAGGAGATGTAGGTTTCGTCCCTGGTCAGGGAACTAAGATTCCACATGCCTCAGGGCAACTAAGCCCATGTGCTATAGCTAGAAAAAGCCTGCACGCCACAGTGAAGACCCAGCACTGCAAAAAAAAAGAAAAAAAAACAAGAGAGAGAATGGATCGTGCAGTGGGCGAGCCGTCATCTTTGCCTCGGATATAGTTGCCATTGATGTTGTCACTGTTATTACAGAAGACAGGACTTTGGGGGTGGGTGGGAGCCAGAGATTCTGAGAGTCACCACCATCACAGGTGATGAATGAGACTACAGAAGCGATAAGAATCCTGATAGAGTGACAGGAACAGATGTCCCAGAATCTACTAGGACCAGTTACATCCATGGACCTCCAGGTTTCCAACAACCCCTCCCCCCACCCCGGCCCAAATCTGATTCAGTAGATTGGGATCAGTCCAGATAATCTCTATTTTTAACAAGCACCTCAGGTGACTGAAGCAGCTGGCCCACGTCCCAGTTTGTTTCATGCATGGGTTACTTCTCTGCTGAAAGTACTGATGGATTTCTGCCTCTATAGAGGTATAACGTTATGTCAGACCCTGTGCCATGGGAAAGGGGAGGGGAGTGATGATTATAGAAGAATTTGACAACCCTTTTACCCACCTCAACATTCACTTAGAGAGCCAGTGTTTTAACTGAATTAAATATACATATGCATTATGTTATTTAACTTCAAAACAACTTGACCTAACCAAATGGCTCTGTCTGTCTGATATATAATTATCTTTATTAATATGGATATACTTATCTCTATTAATATGAAGACGTGTTTCCTTCACAGCCATTGACTGCCTCATGTCTAGAAACCACGTGGTTGGAGATGGGGAGGAGGGGAAGCTTCAAAGCCCCAGGTCAGCAACCAGAATTCATCGTGGAAGGGAACCAAGGTCCATATCGACAGAAAAATAGAAGTCAGTTCAACCTGCAGGAAAGACCTTGATGCTGGGAAAGACTGAGAGCAGGAGGAGAAGGGGGTGACAGAGGATGAGATGGTTGGATGGCATCATCAGCTTAATGGATGTAAGTTTGAGCAAACTCCGGGAAATAGTGAAGGACAGGGAACCTAGCGTGCTACAGTCCGTGGGGTCGCAAAGAGTCGGGCATGACTGAGTAATTGAACAACAACAACAGGAAATATCATTGAAAATCAATGTTGACAATGAGGACCAGCCCAGTCTCTTTGACTGCTGGTCTGAGTCTGCTGTTCTTACCCCAGCTTTCTGGGTGAAGGAGTAAACGCCTAAGGCTGCCACCTGCTTGGCTGCACTCTGACCTGCTTCACAGGCAACCTTCCTTCAGGGACTGGCCTCTCCCTTCTTGTCTGAGTATTTTGCCCCAAGCCCCACATCACTCTCCTCTCATCTTCCTAGAGCAGTAATTACCGATGTTAGCTGCATACTTTTGAATCACCTGGAGGATTTTTTAAATACTACTGCTACCTCTGTCATTTTCTACTGAACTGGTCTGTGTGTGGGTGGGCCATTGAGAGTTTCTCAATCGCCCCTTGTGACTCTCCCAAAGTTGAGGCCCACTGTCCTAGAGCATGGTTAATAGGAGGTTACCATGTGTTCCCTGGGGGCTCAGGAGTGAAAAATCCACCTGCAATGTAGAAGCTGCAGGAGACACAGGTTCAATTCCTGAGTGGGAAAATCCCCTGGAGGAGGAAATGGTAACCCGCTCCAGTATTCTTGCCTGGAGAATCTCATGGACAGTGGAGCTTGGCAGACTACAGTCCTTGGGGTCGCAAGAGTCAGACACAACTGAAGCGACTTAGCACTGTGTATTCTGATTTTTACTGAAGTTCGGAAGGCACAATAATGGCAAAAGGTAAAAAAGCAACTTCAAAATCTATTATAAATACTTGTGTGCTTTAAAAAAACAAAAGCAAAACAAACAACACTTCGTCTGTCCTCCCTCTTGGGAAATTCTTCCCGGCTGGAGAGAGCTTAACACTGGCTACAGCTTCATTTCATCTCTGCAGGCCCCTTACCACCACCCTCAAGTCCTTTTTCCTCCCAGCTCTAGCACCGTGTGTCCAGTTCTGGAATTTCTGTATACGAATTTCTGCCACAGTATAAATGGTATCACCAAAACCACAGCGGTGAGTTACTGTGAGGTTTGAAATGTCCCAGGTGAGCTGCTGCATCTGGTCAGCTGGGGATCAAGGAACCAGCTGTGCCATCCAGTACTTCCACCTGGGGGTGATGTAATGGTCCAGCTAAAATACAAAGAGGAATTATCTGCCAGGATAATCTAGAACTGCCAGGATTACAGCCGGGATTACAGGTTGTAATCCTGTGTTCAAAAATGGTGCTTGCAAGTATTTTCTTGACCTTATTATAGTTATTTCTAACAGAGATATGTACATCGATTTTTTTTTTAAGTTTTTTATTTCTTGTGACCATTAAGCTCTAAGTAATAGAAAGAATGGAGGAAGGAAGAAAAGAAAGATGGATGGGACAGAAGAAAGGAAATAAGGACAGAAAATTCTGTATTGAATTATTACAATTATTAGTGCTATACACTTAATCAAATAATATTTTGATAAATTTATTATTAAAAGCAAAAGGCTATTGAATATACATCCCCTCCTAATAAAGTAACTAGGACGTCCCCCCCAATCAGTTCATGTATAAATCAATGAACATTGCCAAAAATCACATTCTGATGATCTACCATCAAAACCATCAAAATTATTAGTAAAGCTCTAGTTGCTAACAATTTAGGTCAGTCTTCATTTTGATGAAAGCAAAACACTGTGACACATCTAGTTTTCAAAAATATTTCTTTCATAGTGATGAGCTCTCTTCCCAATTTCTGAAAAATAAACTAAAAAAAGATCTATCAAGCCTTATTAAAGGAGCTATTAACTACACCAATTTCTCTTCTACCTAGAGGGACCTAATAAAATTACAAGACACTTGCTCCTTGGAAGAAAATTTGACAAACCTAGACAGCATATTAAAAAGCAGAGATATTACTTTACTGACAAAGGTCCACATAGTCAAAGCTATGGTTTTTCAAGCAGTCACGTATGGATGTGAGAGTTGGCCCAGAAAGAAGGTTGAACACTGAAGAACTGTGGTGATGGAGAAGAGTCTTGAGAGTCCCTGGGACTGCAAGGAGATCAAATCAGTCAATCAGGAAATCAACACTGAATATTCATTGGAAGGACTGATGCTGAAGCCGAGGCTCCAATACTTTGGCCACCTGATGTGAAAAGCTGATTTATTAGTGCTCTGGTGCTAGCAGAGATTGAGGAAAGGGGAGAAGGAGGCAGCAGAGGTTGAGATGGTGGGATGACACCACCAACTCAATTGACATGAGTTTGAGCACACTCTGGCAGATGGTGAAGGACAGGGGAGCCTGTTGTGCTGCTGTCCACAGGGTATCAAAGAGTTGGACACAACTTAGGGACTGAAGAACAACAATGAGGGATGAGTAGTGGGATGAAAAGGGATGAAAAGGACTACTTAGATGTCATGATGCTAAAAGGAAAAGAAAGCCATTTTAGCATCCACATTTTTTACCAATGCCTTGCATTTACCCCACTCTTGGGCTCAGTCTTGGACAGTATTTTAAGACAAGGCCATTATATCATTCATTGGAATCATTCCCACCATCCCTTCAATATTTCTAAATTCAGGTGATGTGAACTGGAACCAAAACACCCTATTTTATAGTCTATGTTTCAGAAGCAAAACAAACCAAAAATATGTGTAAGACAGGTAGAAACAGAAAGCCAGCAGTGACTTTATAGCTCCTGAATTATCACGAAGGGAGACTTCTCAGAAACCAAGTTTGAAAGTCGTCCCTTTGGTGTCATGTAAGTTTCTGTGTCCAAAGATTTGGGATGAGTGAGGAGTATGGTTTTCTTTCATAAAGTTGGAGAAAGCCCACAATGAGCATAGAGGAGAGAAGATTGAACTCATAAGTCAAGAATTGTATACATGTGATGTTTTAGTATTTGGAGATTGATGCTTATAAAACAGCTGTATCCATGCCACTGTCCCTCTTGGAAAGTATTAGAAATCCTAGTCTATTTCCTATTTGAAGCTCTTTTACAACATCCAGGCAATTAGCCTCTGCTTCATTGTCCTCTGTGCCAGGGAGCTCATCTTCTCTCAAAGAATCTATTCCACTTTCAGACTTCTGAACTCAATAGAAAGTATCACAGGAGAACCCCTACAAAACTGAAATCAATCAATTGATACATTGAGTTTGTGTGTTTCAAAAATAATGGACTTCCGATCTGAAATCCTAGCTGTGCTGCTTAATAATTGGATGACTTTGGACAAGAGATTTCATCTTGCAAAATCTCACTTTTCTCATCTGTTTACAGAGATAATAAGGCTGGCCTTGCAGAGTAATCACTCTAAAAATACTGATGTATGAAAAGCCCCTAGTTCAGAGCCTGGCATATTGCCAGCACTAAAGAAAGAATTGTTCTCGTTCGACCAATTCCTGTGCCTTCTAACTGTTGCATCATCCAGCTCACATTTCTCATGCTGTTTCTGGAGATAGGGGAACACTTGTACAGATAAATGATTCTGCCACAGTGTAGATAAATGATTCTGCAGTAAACCCCCAGCCCACATGGACCAGCAGCCTAAGCCTTTTCAAAAAGAATGGGGATGCGGAAGTCATGCTTCATTCATTGTGGGCTCTTAAATCACCAAGAGAGAACAAGAGCCGATGCTTTTCCTTTTAAAAAGTGCTTTGAATAACCATGTTAATCATTTCTCTTAAAATTTTGCCCTGTAATAACATTAAACTCACTAGTTTACAGGCTTCTCTGGTAGCTCCACTGGTAAAGAATCTGCCTGCAATAGAGGAGACTTGGATTCAGTCCCTGGGTTAGGAAGATGCCCTGGAGAAGGAAACAGCTACCCACCCCAGTATTCTGGCCTGGAGAATTCCATGGACTGTATAGTCCATGGGGTTGCAAAGAGTTGGATATGATTGAGTGACTTTCACTTTCACTAGTTTATAGTATAGAAAATTCATCATCTCTTTAAAAAGATCCAGTCTCCTAGAATCTCTTCGTGAAGTGAAAACACTTCACTGCTCCCTCAAAGCACCAGCTATGGCCAGCCTGTGCATAAGCTCTTTCCATTGCCTGGGGTCTCATTCCCTTGACTACATGTGCGCTTCTCCACTGAGAAAGGAACAACTAAGAAATCATTTTTTTAATACTAACTGCCATCAACCATGTCCCGTCAAATCTCTTTGTTTTCCCTCTTTTGTTGGAGAATAATAACTAATTTTTAATTTTTATTTTATATAAGGGTATAGTTGATATACAATGTTGTGTTAATTTCAAGTGTACAGTCAAGTGGTTCAGTTATATATACATATACCCATTCTGTTTCAGATTCTTTTCCCATATAGATTATTATAGAATGCTGAGTATAGTTCCCTGTGCTATACAGTAGGTCCTTGTTGTTTATCTATTTTACATCTAGTAGTGTGTATATGTCATTCCCAAATTTCTAATTTATCCTCTAAACTTTTCCCTTTGGTAACCGTAAGTTTGTATGACTCAGGGAACCCCTGAGTCATACAGCAAATTACCATTGGCTATCTGTACCACATCTGCCTTATTCCTCTGTTGATGGGCATTTAGGTTGCTTTCTCTTCCTTTCGCTTTCTCTTAATTATATAGTGGACAGGGCAAAGAACTTTCTGGTCTCTTTCCATAAATGAAGTTCAGTTCATTTTAAAATGCCAGTCTCCTTCCCCATTTCAAACTCATCCCCATTCAGCTCCCATCATCTGCTCAAATGTGGGAAAGCAGGGGGTGGGGCTTGTGGAAGCAAGGAAGGCACTGTCTGCCCTTCAGCTCCGCTTCCTCCTCCAGCACCTTGGAAGGTGGGAATGGGGGTTCATGTTCCAGGAAGGTTCTGGTTCTTAGAATTCCTCCACCCCTTACACTCCCGAGGTTGACTGCTCTGGTGTTGAGAGAAGACAGCTCCTCATACAGGTCAGGGGGAGGGGCAGGTGCCCATATTCTCTTTCTGGTTCTATCTGATGCCAGAGTGATTCCTCCAAATGGATGATGTGTATGGCATTTAGGGATTGATGGTCCGCTTCACCCCACTCCCCTCCATTTTCAAGAACCCCACACCATGCAGAAGGAGGTATGTCTATCTACCTTCAGCCCAGACAGTGGTCCGAGCCCCAAGCCCACTTTCTGTGAATCCTGTAGCCTTATTTAGCCACTGCAATCCCTCATGAAACCTTTCAACTCACCTACATTCACGGGGAGGGGAGAGAAAAGCCTCACTAGGCTAGCTCTTCACAAAGGCAATCATTTTCTTTCTCATGCCCTATCCATCTTCTTATGTAAGCTGGGATGGGGTAAGTTCGGGGGCTGTTGTTGAATATGGCAGGGATAATTTGACTTCCTATAAAACCCTGATGGAGATATCTGGACCCAAGTGGGTTTTGGTTCTTAAGAGTGTGTGATATTTACTGCTTCTGTGCTCTCAGTAAGAAAACTACACCCAAAATCCTTGCAGCATTCATTGGTTTGTAGCAACCATTGCTATTTGATGGTCAGAATCAAGGTCAAGGGTGAAGGTCGCCTTACCATCACAACCCTACATTGTCTCTGCCCATGTGAGGATGTGGGTCTCCACCTGAGAACCACCAGCCCCCAGCTTTCATAAAACTCACTCTTTACATACTCAAAATATGAGTAAAATAGTTTACCTATTATTTCTCCAGCCCCCAACTTACCCCAGACTCTGACAGTTTCAGTTCAGTTCAGTTCAGTTCAGTTGCTCAGTCGTGTCTGACTCTTTGCGACCCCATGAATCGCAGCACGCCAGGCCTCCCTGTCCATCACCAACTCCCAGAGTTCACTCAGAGTCGCATCCATCGAGTCGGTGATGCCATCCAGCCATCTCATCCTCGGTCGTCCCCTTCTCCTCCTGCCCCCAATCCCTCCCAGCATCAAAGTCTTTTCCAATGAGTCAACTCTTCACATGAGGTGGCCAAAGTACTGGAGTTTCAGCTTCAGCATCATTCCTTCCAAAGAAATCCCAGGGCTGATCTCCTTCAGAATGGACTGGTTGGATCTCCTTGCAGTCCAAGGGACTCTCAAGAGTCTTCTCCAACACCACAGTTCAAAAGCATCAATTCTTCAGCGCTCAGCCTTCTTCACAGTCCAACTCTCACATCCATACATGACTACTGGAAAAACCATAGCCTTGACTAGACGGACCTTAGTCGGCAAAGTTCTCTCTCTGCTTTTCAATATGCTATCTAGGTTGCTCATAACTTTTTTTCCAAGGAGTAAGCGCCTTTTAATTTCATGGCTGCAATCACCATCTGCAGTACTTTTGGAGCCAAAAAAAATAAAGTCTGACACTGTTTCCACTGTTTCCCCATCTATTCCCCATGAAGTGATGGGACCGGATGCCGTGATCTTCGTTTTCTGAATGTTGAGCTTTAAGTCAACTTTTTCACTCTCCTCTTTTACTTTCATCAAGAGGCTTTATAGTTCCTCTTCACTTTCTGCCATAAGGGTGGTGTCATCTGCATATCTGAGGTTATTGATATTTCTCCCAGCAATCTTGATTCCAGCTTGTGTTTATTCCAGTCTAGCATTTCTCATGATGTACTCTGCATATAAGTTAAATAAGCAGGGTGACAATATGCAGCCTTGACGTCCTCCTTTTCCTATTTGGAACCAGTCTGTTGTTCCATGTCCAGTTAGTTCTAACTGTTGCTTCCTGGCCTGCATACAGATTTCTCAAGAGGCAGGTCAGGTGGTCTGGTATTCCCTTCTCTTGAAGAATTTTCCACACTTTATTGTGATCCACACAGTCAAAGGCTTTGGCATAATCAATAAAGCAGAAATAGATGTTTTTCTGGAACTCTTGCTTTTTCCATGATCCAGCGGATGTTGGCAATTTGATCTCTGGTTCTTCTGCCTTTTCTAAAACCAGCCTGAACATCAGGAAGTTCACGGTTCACATATTGCTGAAGACTGGCTTGGAGAATTTTGAGCATTACTTTACTAGCATGTGAGATGAGTGCAATTGTGCGGTAGTTTGAGCATTCTTTAGCATTGCCTTTCTTTGAGATTGGAATGAAAACTGACCTTTTCCAGTCCTGTGGCCACTGCTGAGTTTTCCAAATTTGCTGGCATATTGAGGGCAGCACTTTCACAGCATCATCTTTCAGGATTTGAAACAGCTCAACTGGAATTCCATCACCTCCACTAGCTTTGTTCATAGTGATGCTTTCTAAGGCCCACTTGACTCCACATTCCAGGATGTCTGGCTCTAGATGAGTGATCCCACCGTCGTAATTATCTGGGTTGTGAAGATCCTTTTTGTACAGTTCTTCTATGTATTCTTGCCACCTCTTCTTAATATCTTCTGCTTCTATTAGGTCCATACCATTTCTGTCCTTTATCGAGCCCATCTTTGTATGAAATGTTCCCTTGGTAGCTCTAATTTTCTTGAAGAGATCTCTAGTCTTTCCCATTCTGTTCTTTTCCTATATTTCTTTTCATTGATCACTGAAGAAGGCTTTCTTATCTCTTCTTGCTATTCTTTGGAACTCTGCATTCAGATGCTTATATCTTTCCTTTTCTCCTTGGCTTTTCGCTTCTCTTCTTTTCACAGCTATTTCTAAGGCCTCCCCAGGCAGCCATTTTGCTTTTTTGCATTTCTTTTCCTTGGGGATGGTCTTGATCCCTGTCTCCTGTACAATGTCATGAACCTCATTCCATAGTTCATCAGGCACTCTATCTATCAGATCTAGGCCCTTAAATCTATTTCTCACTTCCACTGTATAATCATAAGGGATTTGATTCAGGTCGTACCTGAATGGTCTAGCGGTTTTCCCTGTTTTCTTCAACTTCAGTCTGAATTTGTTTAGTTCCTTTAACTTTATCACATTTAGTCTAAACATTGCATCTGTGTTGTTCTTCAGTGAATCCTCAATGGATGTAGTCTGTTCACATAAGAGAATTTCTTTTTATCCATTTCTATAAACAGAAGTGGTGTTCCTCCACCCCCCCAAAAAAAAGTTGGACAAAAAGCTGGCAAGATCAAAACTGCTGAGATCCCTTGCAGAGAAAAGGGCACCTTCCTACACTGTTGTTACAAATGTAAATTGGTACAGCTACTACAGAGAATGGTGTGCAGGTTCCTTGAGAAACTAAAAATAGAGTTACCATATGACCCAGCAATCCCACTCCTAAGCATATATCTGGGGAAAACCATAATTTGAAAGGATGCATGCACCCTGATGTTCACTGAAGCACTATTTACAATAGTCAGGACAGGGAAGCAATGGAAATGACCATCAGTGGAGGAATGGATAAAGAAGGTGTGGTGTGTGTGTGTATATATATATATATATATATTAATGAAATATTACTCAGCCATAAAAGGGAACAAAATAGGGCCATTTATAGACATGTGGATGGACCTAGAGAATGTCACACAGAGTAAAGTAAATCAGAAAGAAAAAATATATATAATATTGTTTATATGTGGAATCTAGGAAAAGTGTGGAGATGAACTTATTCACAAAGCATAAATAGAGTTACAGATGTAGAGAACAAACTTAAGGTTACCAAGGTGGATGGGAAAGGTGGAATTAATTGAGAGATTGAGACTGACATATCTATGCTGCTATATATAAAATAGATAACAGATGAGTATCTCCTGTATAGCACAGGGAGCCCTACTCAATGCTGTGTTAGTGGCTTAGTCAGGTCTGACTCTTTGTGACCCCATGGCCCATAGCCCACCAGGTTACTTCCTCAGTCCATGGAATTCTCCAGGCAAGAATGTTGGAGTGGGTAGCCATTTCCTTCTCCAGGGAATCTCCTGACTCAGGGATCGCACTCAGATCTCTTGCATTGCAAGTGGATTCTTTACTGTCTGAGCCACCAGGGAAGCCCAGAAACTAACAGGAAAACAAGAAACTAACTCAACATTGTAAAGCAAAGATTTGTTGTTGTTTAATCACTAAATCATGTCCAACTCCTTTGTGACCCCATGGACTGTAGCCTACCACACTCCTCTGTCCATGGGATTTTCCAAGCAAGAATACTGGAGTGGGTTGCTGTTTCCTTCTCCAGGAGATCTTCCCAACCCTGGGATCGAACCTGTGTCCCTTTCATTGCCTGCACTAGCAGATGGATTCTTTACCACTGAGCCATTATATGCCAATAAAAATTAATTTTAAAAAAAAATGCTGAGATCCCTTAACTGGAGAGAAGATGAAGGTAAAGATGAATTAAGAACTAAATGTTTTTAGGAGGAAGTGCAGGGTCTTTTTTAAAAAGTTAATTTTTATTGAGTGCTTAGTATGTGCCAGACATTGTTTTAAGCACTTTATGTATATATTAAATACCATTTGTAAAACACAAGAAACATGTAAGTTACAATTATACTCCCATTATACAGATGAAGAAACTGAGTCACAGAGTGTTTAAACAAGAGTCAAACAGGGATCTGAAGAACAGGCTTCTGGCTCCCTTTGTATCCTGTGATAACTCAATGTGGCGGTTAAGAGCCAATGTGGCAGTCAAGAGTTGGCTCTTGACTGCCACATTGAGTTATCACAGGATACAAAGTGATGGGGTTGGGAAATGGGACAGCTAGCTGTCTTTGCCAGTGTGATCCAGGAAGTCCCCTCTGAGCACTGACACAGGGCTATGACCAGAACAAGAAGGAGCCATCCATCAAGACCCACAAGAACTTACCAGGGAGGAGGAACAGAAGGGTCCAAGGCCCCAGGGAGGAGAAAGTTATTTGCTCCGGGCAACAGGCAGGGGCCAAGAGTAAGACAAAGAGTGGCATGGACACAAGTGGAGGGGCAGACTGGCCAGATAAGGGTAGGGTCTTTCATGGGGAAAAGGTGACCAATGTCCCTCCATCCTCACTAAGCACATACCAGAAAGAAAATAGACTGGAAGAACGTATGAGTTAGACTGTTTTTAAGGCAGAATTGTACAATACTGAATGGAAAATACTGAAGTGAAACATAACATCCACTTCTCTGGTAGGTTTATACATAAATGATCAAGTTGGGGAATGAGGGGGGTTAAAGAGGTATCGGCCTCTGTTTTGTTTCACTTCGTCAGTTCAGTTCAGTTGCCGAGTCATGTCCAACCCTTTGCGACCCCATGAATCGCAGGACACCAGGCCTCCCTGTCCATCACCAACTCCCGGAGTCCACCCAAACCCATGTCCATTGAGTCAATGATGCCATCCAACTATCTCATCCTTTGTTGTCCCCTTCTCCTCCTGCCCTCAATCTTTCTCAGCATCAGGGTCTTTTTCAGTGAGTCAGCTCTTCGCATTAGGTGGCCAAAGTATTGGAGTTTCAGCTTCAACATCAGTCCTTCCAATGAACACCCAGGACTGATCTCCTTTAGGATGGACTGGTTGGATCTCCTTGCAGTCCAGGGGACTCTCAAGAGTCTTCTCCAGCACCACAGTTCAAAAGCATCAATTCTTCGGCGCTCAGCCTTCTTCACAGTCCAACTCTCACATCCTTACATGACCACAGGAATAACCATAGCCTTGACTAGACGGACCTTTGTTGGCAAAGTAATGTCTCTGCTTTTCAATATTCTGTCTAGGTTGGTCATAACTTTTCTTCCAAGGAGTAAGTGTCTTTTAATTTTATGGCTGCAATCACCATCTGCAGTGATTTTGGAGCCCAGAAAAATAAAGTCAGTCACTGTTTCCACTGTTTCCCCATCTATTTCCCATGAAGTGATGGGACCGGATGCCATGATCTTCGTTTTCTGAACGTTGAGCTTTAAGCCAACTTTTTCACTCTCCTCTTTCACTTTCATCAAGAGGCTCTTTAGTTCTTCTTCACTTTCTGCCGTAAGGGTGGTGTCATCTGCATATCTGAGGTTATTGATATTTCTCCCAGCAATCTTGATTCCAGCTTGTGCTTCTTCCAGAACAGTGTTTCTCATGATGTACTCTGCATATAAGTTAAATAAGCAGGGTGACAATATACAGCCTTGACGTCCTCCTTTTCCTATTTGGAACCAGTCTGTTGTTCCATGTCCAGTTCTAACTGTTGCTTCCTGACCTGCATACAGGTTTCTCAAGAGGCAGGTCAGGTGGTCTGGTATGCCCATCTCTTTCAGAATTTTCCACAGTTTATTGTGATCCACACAGTCAAAGGCTTTGGCATAGTCAATAAAGCAGAAATACATGTTTTTTTCTGGAACTCTCTTGCTTTTTCCATGATCCAGCGGATGTTGGCAATTTGATCTCTGGTTCCTCTGCCTTTTCTAAAATCAGCTTGAAGATCTGGAAGTTCGTGGTTCATGTATTGCTGAAGCCTGGCTTGGAGAATTTTAAGCATTACTTTACTAGCACATGAGATGAATGCAATTGAATAAAGAGGGGGATAGGATTCACTCATTCACTCAACAAATATTTATTAAGTGCCTTCAATTTGCCAGGAGCTGCTTCAGAACTGTAGAAGTGAACAAACCAGGGAAAACAGACAGTAAACAGACAACCGATGAAATATACATTCTGTCGGATAATCCTAAGTACTATGGAGAAAAACAAAGAGGAAAAGGAGGTGAGGAGAGGCAGGAGCGGGGATAAGGGAGTTGAGTGGCGGGGGACGATGTTTCAAATAGGGTCCTAAGGGAAGACTGCTAGGGGAAGGCGACCTTTGAGCGGAGCCCCAAGTAAATGACAGATTACAGGCAGATGAGCTGATAGCGGGGGAAGAACATTCCAGGGAAAGGGAAAAGCCAGTGCAAAGGCCTGGAGGTGAGCACATACCTTGTGTGTTCTAGCAACAGGGTGCAGTGTGGCTGCGGCAGAGTGATGGAGGGGCAGGCGGTAGGAAATGAGGTCAAAGAGGATGATTAAGGGCTCAGATATGTCCTTCTTTAATTTTATGATTCAACTCCGCATGCATGAAACATTCCTATACACCAGAAACAAAAATAAATCACGCCCCAGGGGAGAGATTACCACCAAGGATAAAAAATAAAAAAAGTAGCTACAGAAAATTTTCAGTCATCAACTCTCTCAGGGGTATCAGCCAGTCTCTCTCTGCTTATCATGGTGTTTTCAAGTCTCTTCTCCAACTCAGGTTTGATCCCTGGTCAGGAAACTAAGATCCCATGAGCTGCAGAGCAACTAAGCTAACACACCACAACTAGAGAGTCTGTGTGGCAACTAAGACCTGACACAGAACAAATAAATAAAAAATTTTCAAAGAAGAGTGTCTTCCAAATCAAGCCACAGACCACCTGGCAACTGCCTATGAATGAGTAAGGGTTTTTCCAGATCAAGCTCAGTCTCTTCACCCTTCTTGAATATATATCAAAACCCAACACAAAGCAATTAATGAAAAATATGAACATAATCATAAATAAGATGGGAAATTTTACAACATAACTCTAAAGAAGCACAAAATCACAGGCTATTAGCACCAAATCCAGAAACCTACTGAGTTTCCCAAGACCCATCTCTCCACTGTTGCTTGCCTCGGGTGGAAGGGGGCGGGGCGGGGGGGGGTTAGGTATGAGGGGGAAGACAGTTCTGATGCAGATGTATGTCAATACCTGAAGAAAGTTCAGAAAGAAAGACCTGAGTGTCTCCTTCCTTCGCTGCTTTCGCCCCTCTCCCTGTCCCCACCCCAGGGCTGACACTGAAGCATCTGAGTGACAAGGCCTGCAGCTCATCAAGATGAAGGCAGGCATTCTATTTCAAGGTGAGGTTCAAAACAACCTGCTCTCTGCAAGGACTTCTTTCTTCTTGAAATCAGATGGCACCTCTGAGGACTTCAGTGTGCTGAGTCACCAGCCTGCTACATGCCCGCTGTTTCATTGAAGGCCACCAGGCTGAAACCCCATCTTCCTCTTCGCTCAGGTGAACACAAGGACCAAGATGAGAGAGCATCTTCAGAAGTTCCTGCGAAAGGTCCAGACAGAACAAAAATGATTTATGTTTCTCTTATATTTAAATTTTTTAAATTATTTTAAAATATTTATTTATTTATTTTGGCTGCCTTGTGTCTTGTGTCTTTGTTGTGGTTGGAGGGTGTTTCTCCTATTTAAAAAAATTTTTTATTTATTATTTATTTATTTAGGCTGCCCTGGGTCTTTGTTGCAGCTGGAGAGCATTTTTCTTATTTTTAAAAAATTTTTAAATTTTATTTGTCTACCCTGGGTCTTTGTTGTGGCTGGAGGGCATTTCTCTTATTTTTTTAATTATTTAAAAATTTTTTATTTATTTAGGCTGCACTGAGGCTTGTTGTGGCTGGAGGGCTTCTCTTGCAGTGGAATATGGGCTTTCTAGCTGTGGTGCACAGGCTTAGTTGCCCTGAAGTATGTAGGATCTTAGTTTCCCAACCAGGGATTGAACCCATGTCCTCTGCTTTGCAAGGCAAATTCTCAATCACTGAACCACCAGGGAAGTCCTCAGTTTCTCTCTGTAAGGAAATAAGACAACCTAGAAATAATTTTTAAAAACTCTGCCCATTAACTTTACATAAAACTACCTGAAGCTGCCTAATTACTGCACTTTTTAATTTGTTAGGCAAGTATTTATCCATTAAGCATATCCTTGGCTGTGCATGGCAAAGATACTAGAAAATTTTAGCTTGCATAGAGGCTTTCAGATTAGAGTCCTAGGAGCTGAGAGTTGACTGCTACACTGGCAGACAGATTTCAGTGAATTCATTACTGACTTACCTAAATGGGGCAATTTCACATAAAAATCTAGAATTGGAGATGCGCTTGGAAATTTGAAAGATCTGGCAACACTGGACCAAAATTCCTTCATAGACACAATGGGTGTGACCCTTCAGACTGAAAGTCTCACTGACTGATGACCCATGCATCCTCCCATAGCGCCTGTCCCTAGGAAATATATGCCTGGGACTTCCATCTAATCCAACCAGTTTATAGGACAGATGGAGAAAGCAGGGTCCAGAGAATTTTAAATGACTCACCTCAGGGCACTGGGATAAAAGCAGAGCAGGACAAAAGCAAAGCAGGACCCAGAATTCGGGTCCCCTTCCCATGACATCCCCCTTCCCTGGAGCTCCAGTCGTGAAAGAAATTGGGTCACATTTGAAGCAGTATCTCAAATGCTATTAGCTCTGAAGTTATTTTAATTATAAATCATCAGTGCAATCTAATGAAGGCATCAAAGCTGATACTGGTACCAGAAGGGCTATGAAGAAGTATAACTAGGTGATATAACATTTTCTGAGAGATTTAAAATATAAGTAATCTATATTTAAAATATTTTTTTGTGAGTAACAGAGTGGGACAAAGAAAAGCTGAATAAAATACATTCTAATTACACTATATTGAATAAATCAGAAATGATACATCCCGGATTTTTTCTTTCTAAATCTACAAGTTATTTAGGTTAAGAGGTTTTTCTTATA
This sequence comes from Oryx dammah, assembly GCF_014754425.2. Lineage (NCBI taxonomy): Eukaryota > Metazoa > Chordata > Mammalia > Artiodactyla > Bovidae > Oryx > Oryx dammah. The sequence goes on from NW_024070203.1 coordinate 54,896,597, forward strand.
CAAGAATTCTGCCCACCTATCTTTCATATCATTAATTCATGGTTATATATATATATAGAAGACAATGGGTAATTATTGAGGCCTTCCAAATTCTTTATGACAAGTGATATTATTTTCTCCATAAGGTACATTTACAGGCCATCTAAAACTGTTTTGGCTGCATGGATAGAAGTGTTATAAACATATATAAAATTAAAATATGCTGGCACTAATGACTCTGATGTTAATTTTTTTCATACTCCATCAACTCAGAATAGAAATGAGTTTTCCTACATTGATTTTTCTATGTCCGCTTCCCAGGTGGCGCGAGTGGTTAAGTGCTCACCTGCCAATGCTGGAGACAAAAAAGAGACATGGGTTCGATCCCTGGGTCAGGAAGATCTTCTGGAGGAGGGCATGGCAACCCACTCCAGTATTTTTGCCTGGAGACTCATGGACAGAGGAGACTGGCAAGCTATGGTCCATAGGGTCACAAAGAGCTGGACACAATTGAGGTGACTGAGCATGAAAGAACAATTCATCATCGTAACCCCATACTGTTTTCCAGGTAACTCAGACTCCATCGCCACAATTTCCAGACACTCGTCACCTTGAAGAGGTTGAAAAAGAAACCAAAATCTTTCTTTCTTTCTTTAATTGGCTGCTGCTTACAGGCTCTTAGTTCTTTGACCAGGACCCCTGGCAGTGAAAGCACCAAGTCTTAACCACTGGACCTCCAGGGAATGCCCAACCAAAATATTTCTTTGGAAAACTATGTAATCTTGAAAATGACTCATATTGAAAATATGAGTCATCTTGAAAATGACCCCCTTATATCCCCCCTCAAAAAAAGAAAAAAGTCGTAACCAGATGGTGACATGGGGACCATAGACATGAAGCAGAACGAGCCCCACATTTACAGTTTCACAGAGCTTCCAGCAGAGCCAATAAAATGAGAGGCTTTACTTATCTCACTAGCAGCCATCAAACCTGGGTGCCAGAGAGCGCATCTAAGACCGTCTAAGCACAATGCTGTTCAGTAATGCTGTAATGCCGTTTGAAATCCCAGTTGCTAAAATTAAACTGACACTTGGCAGAAATCATCATAACACTTTCCATCGCAGCCATCATGGCAGGCAGAAAGAGTGTCTGCATGGCACAGGCAGTGCTCAGAACAGAACCATGCCTCACGGGAGGCACCGATGTCTGAGGCCACACAGAGAAGGGTTGAGTGGGAGCTAGCATTTGAAAATCCCAATCAGAAAAATGCCACAGTCGCCATCCTTTTCCCTCATAGGGACCCAGAAGTCACTGCTCGAATTCAAAGTACATTCTTCACTTTGCCTTTTTTTTTTTTTTTTTTCTGGCTGTTCTGGGTCTTTGTTGTTTTGTGCAGGCTTTCTCTAGTTGCAGTGAGCTGGGTTACTCTGGTTTCTGTGTGAGGGCTTCTCAGTGAGGTGGCTTCTCTTCTTGCAGAGCACAGGCTCTACAGCGTGGGCTCAGTAGTTGCAGTACACAGGCTCAGTTGTCCCAAGGTATATGGGATCTTAGTTCCCCGACCAGGGATTGAACCCATGTCCCCTGCATTGGCAGGCGAATTCTTAACCACTGGACCACCAGGGAAGTCCTGTCTTCATTTCTTAATCAGAGGAGGGAGGTGTGGGTCTACTTCATCTGCTAGAGTGGGTTTTCTCCTTCTCCTCTCCACCACTCTCAGGATCAAAGTAACTCCTTCCCAGCTAGGAGATTCCTTAATTGGCAGAAGGACGACTTTTAAGGCCATGGGAAGGCACTCTTCTCCCCAGGGAGCCCAGATGACTGCCTCTGTTCTGGCAGCGTTTCCATTCTAACCTAAAGCATGTGTCTGCCTCCACACTACCCAGTGCATGAGTCAAAGGCAACTAAAGGGTTAACAGATTCCTTGGAAAGAAGACAAGGAAAGACTCCAGAGCCCTGCAGGTGCGGAATTACAGCCTGCCACCACTCACCAGATTCCTGGGCTCTGAGTTAGCAAGGTTTGGCTTTTCTTGTTTTGCCATTTAAAAAAAAAAAAAAAAACAGAAGAAATTAAATATTCTGTTCTTCCAGTATAGAACTGAGCATGCAGCAAACGTCCTCAGTAAATATCTGTTGAACAGTCAACACTATTTTATAAGATTTCAGAGTTTTCTCCCACCCTGCAACTCCCAACCAGGATTTGAAGTTTCTAGTCCATAGATGATCACTTTAGGGCCCGATTATCTGACATAACAGCTAGAACACTATATCCTCTTATGGGAGCCACACCAAAGCTCTACGTCATAATGAAGTCACCTTATCCAAAATCACAAAGACCAAGAATAATGAAATAATTAAACAGAAAAAAACTGATGACCAGGCAAAATGAAAATTTTTCTCTCAGTCAACAGAGAGAAAGGCTAAAGTAGGTAAGACATATACAGGAGAAGAGTTTGTTCTTTTTTATTTAGTCACAACACATCAGTACAACAGAGGTCAAGGAGGTCAAACCCAGTTCAGTGGAGGTCATTTTAACTATACCTGCTAAAGGAATAGACCTGTAAAATGATGCTTTTATAGCTCAAATCAAATTAAATAAACCAAATAGAAGCCAGCGAAGATGTTTTAAGTTATCTCAACAACCACATTTCCATGCGCCAAAAAGAGGAACACAACATAAACATTCCCAGTGAAAAGAAAACATGGCAGCTCCAGGAATTAGGTTATGAATTTAACAGGTTCCACTGGACTATTCCATTGACCACTTGCACACCATGATCACTTATCCATGTTAACATCTGTGAACTTGAGATCTGTGAAATTAAAAATTCATTGCATTGCTTGAGACTGATAAATGCAGACATATTCTATGCAACTGCCGTCCGTCCCTTCCCTACCAACTCCAAACCCAGACCTCTCCTAGCCAAGCCAGAACTGTGAATCCTGGCAGACGACAGTGACTGGTCATTCAGATTCAGGGCCCCTAATGGTTTGTACATTCACCTCACTGCTGTAGGAGGCAGAGAATTAGCTAGTCTTTCTTGGATAAAGCTGATCATCTGATTTGTCAACGCTTTATTCAGAAATATAAAATTCAATACAGCCCACCCCCCAAAGAATATCATTTATACAATACCTTACTTGTCAAAATATTAACAAAATAGCATCATGTTAACATTGAGCACAGTGGTTTGAAAAATTAACTCTAAAAAGAGACTGTAACTATACAAGGAGAAGAACAGACCCAAAATACTAAATGTTAAAATCCCCAAAACTTTGGGACAAAAATGGTTTCTTAGACAGATTAACAAAGTAAATTAGGCACAGTACAAACCTATCACCAATTTGTGGGTTTATACTCACTATTTCAATTTAATGTTTGGAACAAAATTTAACAACTAGTTTTTAAACTGCTAATACACGACATGATTTTTAAAAAAAAAAAAAAACATTAAAAAAGAAAAAGTAAACCAACAAACCTTTCGTCTTTCAACAAAGTTTATCTGAAAGTGTACCTTTTTCCTTTTTATTTTACCGATGACTTTAAGGTGATGTTGGCAACAGCCCAGCTCAGCTGGGAATTTAAGCTTTCCCCTCCCTCATTCTACAGCATCAGTTCTTTAAAAAGCTCCAATCTCCGTCCCCCAAGGTCTATAGGGTTTGCCAAGGTTTGCTGCCTGCGTGGGTGCCGAAGGGCTCAGTGCATTGGGAGACAGTAAGTGAAAGGAGCCGAAAGAGAAGGGGAAGGCCGACAGGGAGGCCACGGAGGAGAGCAGCGGTGGAGAGAGTTTGGAGGCGGAGGTGACCACCGGGAGCATCGGTCCAAGGCCGCCGCTAGGGGGCGCTCGCAAAGCGGGCGCCTCCGGATGTGCTGTGGCCAACCTGCCCTGGTGGTGGGATTCCGTGGGTGAGGCCGAGGTGCCAGTGTTCCCGTGGGTGCTCTGGGGCAGCAGCAGGGGGTGCGCGACGTGCGGGTGATGTCCGAAGGCGCTCCCCCAGGGAATGTGTCCAAGGCCTGCGTGGGCGCCGCTCGCCGCTTCCCGCTGGGAGGCATAGTTGTTCAGATGTGAGACCAGGCGAACTCGAAGAGGGTCCGAGGCATCCAGTCCTTCAATGATGCTCAGGTAACGGGCGACTTCGGCCAGGCACTCCCGAAACCCCAAACTCCGATAGTCCATGGCAAGGGCGTGCGCGTCAAAATAGCCTGAGGAAACGAACAAAAGAAAAACCTCAGAGCTTCGCTCATTTCCCTCATTTCTTCGATCCCAAAGGCAGCCCTTCCTGGCAAATAGCTACATCCTTTAAGGAGAAAAAAAAAAAAAAAGCATTCACGGGCTCTTCTTAAAGTCCAAATATTTGGGAGTCGACCAAAATCTTTGCATTAATCAACATAAGAAGTATGTGTTTGCTAATGCAAGTTCAAAGTCCAATCAGAAACTGCCAAGCAGAAACTGGAATTATACCCTACCGGCAGATGAAACTGTTCATTCCTTTAATGTTTTCCCTCAACAACAACAAAAAACACTTCAAGGACAGAAAAACCACAGAGTAGTGAAATTCATTAGACACACAGATGTAAGTTATCATCACGGAGCTTCTAGGCACTTGGTCCAGAGTAGAGCATTTTCCGGCTGGAGACAGACACACAGACCTCGGTCCCCCACCTTCCTTGGGGTTTTCTCTACTTCATCACAACAGGTTTCTTTCCTCAAGAGTCATGTGCCAGGTTATTCTTTAAGAATCTTGTATATGAAATTAAGACCATATATTTAAAAAAAGAAAAAGAAAGGCTTTTTCTCCAAAAGGTTAATAAAAAAAAATGTGGTTTGAGCTACCAGACCAGAGCTGTCACAACTTTAGCTGTCACACATAATAGGTATTTTCCAAAAGAAGGGGCATACGCTTAATTTGCAGAGGGCTGGGGTGATGAATTCACTGGAGAAAACCTATGTGCACGTGAAAGCACACCGAGAGGCAACCCCCCACACAACACACCATTCTCTCTCCACCCCCAGGGCACACAGTAAAAATAAAGCAGCGACTGCACCAATCCTAGCCGTCGGGAGCTGATCACTCTGCCCCCAGACACTCAGACGCCCCACCAGACTAGAGACGTACCTTTCCCTCCTGCAGTGTGTAGCATTTTCAGGTGATCTACCGTCATCTGCAGGATCTCGGCTTTTTCTAGTTTGGCAGATCCCTAGAGAAGGAAACAACAACAACAAAAACCTGATTTGGCACCTACTGCCTTTGGGGAACAACTTGAAATATATACGCATAGATGTGCTCTGCAAATCATAAAAGCACAGACAACAGCAAAATAAATTATCTTCGCAAAACATGTTGGAATCTGGACGAATTTATTTCCTTCTCACAAACGCGGTTATTTTCCAAGGCACGGGTGAGGTTCAGATTAACCAGCCGAAGGATTCTGAAGGCGTGGATAGCTACACCGAGAGAGCTACCTACTTTCTTCATTACCTGCTTCTCAAAAGCACTGGGTACCAGCCTCCTCAGCTCAGACAAACTGTTATTGATCCGGTCGCGTCGGCGCTTCTCAATAATCTGGAGAAAGCAGACAAAACAACGGGAGACATTTCCATTACGACTGTAAATTCTAAAGTGAAGAAAGGTGGTTCTTCCCGTTAATTAATAAAACAAACAGCCCCCCCCCCCAAAAAAAAAGGGTGCACTGTAAAGAAACTCACGCCTCTCCGTCTTTTCCTGGCCAAGATCTGTGAAGATGTAGTTGGGGACATGGACCCTAAAGCTGAACTCAAGTTCCTAAATTAAGAGGGGGGGGGGACAGGAATCGCCGTTAAGCAGAGGAGGTGATCTGAGAGGTCGCCCCCACGCCCTACCCGTACTCAGATTTTTTAGGCAACTTGGGCTTGAAAGCACCTCCGGGTCATTCACCCGGGGCGGAGGCCTGCCGGAGATGCACAGAGGTCAGTGCAGGGCGCCGGCGTGCCCCGGGCCCTCGTGCGCTGTCACCGAGGCCAGCCGACGCTAGCCTCCCGCCGCCAACTCACCCATTCTCATCCGCACTCTCCTTTTCCACCTCGATGGTCTCGTCCAGCTCGCTATCCGAGGAGCTGTACTCAGGGTGGGCTCGCTTCATGCTGGCTGAGCGGGGAATCTGGGGGAGGGTCGGCGCGGCGGGCAGGGAGGAGTTAACTGCAGCGGCGCCTCTCCGCGCTCGACTGCTCGCGTTCCGCACACACTGGTCCGGCTCACGCTCTGCCTCCGGTTAAAACTCAACCATCCCTTTCCCACGCTGCGCCCCTTCCCAGGGCCCTGGGGAGGGCGGGGGAGTGGAGGGGGCGGACGAGGGGGCGGAGGGGCGGGGCGGTGGCTCCCGGGCAACAGCCTTCCCTCGGCCAATCCGGCTTCTCGCTCCTCTGATTGGCAGCCTCTCAGGAGAGGGGCGGGGGCGAGGCCGAGGCCGAGGGCGAACCCCAGGCCCGCCCTTCCCGCCCGCCCCTGCCCGGCGGCGGTGTGTCGGCTCCGCAGGGGCTCCACCGGGCCTCGGCTGGGGGGAAGGAGGCGGCGCGGGCGGTGCAGGGCCGGCGGCGGGCAGGCGGGGGAGGCCGGGCCGGGACACCAGCCCGCCGTCGGCCGCGGCCCCGCCCCGCCCCGCGCGCCCCGATTGGCC